>NC_057796.1:277405473-277431741 GCF_018294505.1 Triticum aestivum | reverse complement strand
CGGGGCGATTTAGGGTTTCGGGGATCCGGAAATTTTCGGGGGGGAGGTGCAAATATATAGATAGAGGGAGCAAGGAGGCTCCAAATGAGGTGCGGTTTTCGCCCACACGATCGTGATCGAACGCCCTAGAGCATGGAAGTGACTTAGAGGGGTTTTGGGCTGGTTTTGAGGGGGGGGGGGTTTGCTGCAACACACAGAAGGCATCTGCGGTTACCCGGTTAACCGTTGGAGTACCAAACGACCTCCAAATGGAACAAAACTTGACCGGTGGTCTCCCGGTGGTATACCAAGGCCACTTGACAAGCCTCAGTCCATTCCGAGAACGTTTAACAGCCGCTCATGAAAAGAAACAAGAGGGGTGCGCCGGAGGAGGTGGGAGCGCCGGATTGCAAAACGGACAACGGGGAAAATGCTCGGATGCCTGAGACGAACACATATGCAAATGCATTGCACATGATGACATGATATGAGATGCATGACATGACCAAAATGCAAAACGGAAAACAAAACCTGACCACGAAGGGAATATCATAACACATAGCCGGAAATGGCAAGAGTTGGAGTTACAAATATGGCAAGTTACATCCGGGGTGTTACACTCACCTCATACACATGAGCAAAAAGTTTCACCTGGACACATAGAAAGATAGGGGCTTATAGTTTCACCTCCCAACGTATTCACCTCAAGGGTGATGTCAACAATAATAATTCATGCTCACTCATATCTAACTGGATATATGTGCCTAGATCTTTCCTCACCACATGATGCTGGCAAAAAGAGAAAATAAAAAGGAATAGGGAAGATTACTTTGACTCTAGGCCCTTCATAGAGGGAAGCAGAGGTTGTCATGCACTTTTTGGTTTGTATGCTCAATCTCTTAGTGCAAAAGAACGACACGTTATATTGCCCCTTATGATAGCAACCTTTATATGAAGTCTGTCGCTTTTATTATTTTACCATCACAAGTTCGTACAACGCTCAATTTTCTCTTACACTAAATGATCCATCATATTTAGAAGCAATTTTTATTGCCTTATTGCATCGATGACAACTTACTTGAAGGATCTTACTCAATCCATGGGTAGGTATGGTGGACTCTCAAAACAAGATTTTGAGTTTTTAGATGAACAAGTAGTATCTCTACTTAGTGCAGAATTTTTGGCTAGCAAAGATATTGGGCAAGCACCACATGTTAAAGGGTCTATGACAATATAACTTCTATGTGAATATGAACAAGTATAAATCATTACGTTGTCTTCTATGTCCAACGTCAACAATTTTGGCATATAATATTTTGATGGGGGCTCACAATCATAAAAGATGTCCAAGATAGTGTATTTGCATGTGAATCTTCTCTTTCCTTATTAATTCTTTCATGAATTGCATAATTGACCAATGCTATGTTTGTCAAATTTCAACAAATTTTACCACTTGTACTTTTCTTTATGTGATGTCATTACTTACCATAAGATTAGCATATGATCTTTTTCATTATTTCCTTTTATTTTGATTGAAACATAAAAGTAAAGAAAGCAAAACTCGAACTGAACTTTATTATAGATGTGACACATGGTTACATAGATACATGGATCACTAAGCAAACACTCGAAAATAGATTGAACTAAAAAATTTATTCAACTAAATCAAAAGATAACTAAAGATCGAACTAAGATAAATAAAGGCAAAGAAGGTGGTGGTGATATGATACCAGAGCACCCTCCCCAAGCTTGGCACAAGCCATGGGAGTGCTCATACCCATTGCTCAAGTCTCCTTTGATGGGGGAGATGACGATGGTGGTGGTGATGAGGTAGTAGCGAGCTTATCCTCCGGCTTCCATGGCAGCAGTTCACCATCATAAGAGGAAGCGCGAGTCTAACGAGTCCTGCAACTGGCAGCTAAACTCATACCTTTAAATCTCGCCTCATATTCAAAGACTTGAGTTTGGAGATCATAGACTTGGCTTTGCAGAAAATTGATTTACTCGTTGAGGGTGAAGACGATGTCCTTCATGGATCGACCATCCACCTTGTGATTGATATCTCTCCAACGTATCTACTTTTCCAAACACTTTTGCCCTTGTTTTGGACTCTAACTTGCATGATTTGAATGGAACTAACCCGGACTAATGTTGTTTTCAGCAGAATTGCCATGGTGTTATTTTTGTGCAGAAATAAAAGTTCTCGGAATGACCTGAAACTTCACGGAGAATATTTTTGGAATAAATAAAAAATACTGGCGAAAGAATCAGCATCAGGGGGCCGACACCCTGTCCACGAGGGTGCAGGGCGCGCCCCCTGCCTCGTGGTCCCCCTGAGACTCCACCGACCTCAACTCCAACTCCATATATGCAATTTTGGGGAGAAAAAAATCAGAGAGAAGGATTCATCGCGTTTTACGATACTGAGCTGCCGCCAAGCCCTAATCTCTCTCGAGAGGGCTGATCTGGAGTCCGTTCGGGGCTCCGGAGAGAGGAATCCATCGCCATCGTCATCATCAACCATCCTCCATCACCAATTTGATGATGCTCACCGCCGTGCGTGAGTAATTCCATCGTAGGCTTGCTGGACGGTGATGGGTTGGATGAGATTTATCATGTAATCAAGTTTGTTTTGTTAGGGTTTGATCCCTAGTATCCATTATGTTCTGAGATTGATGTTGCTATGACTTTGCTATGCTTAATGCTTGTCACTAGGGCCCGAGTGCCATGAATTCAGATCTGAACCTATTATGTTTTCATGAATATATGTTAGTTCTTGATCCTATCTTGAAAGTCAATAGTCACCTACTATGTGTTATGATCCGGCAACCCCGAAGTGACAATAATCGGGACCACTCCCGGTGATGACCGTAGTTTGAGGAGTTCATGTATTCACTAAGTGTTAATGCTTTGGTCCGGTACTCTATTAAAAGGAGGCCTTAATATCCCTTTGTTTCCAATAGGACCCCGCTGCCACGGGAGGGTAGGACAAAAGATCTCATGCAAGTTCTTTTCCATAAGCACGTATGACTATATTCGGAATACATGCCTACATTATATTGATGAACTGGAGCTAGTTCTGTGTCACCCTATGTTATAACTGTTGCATGAGGAATCGCATCCGGCATAATTATCCATCATTGATCCATTGCCTACGAGCTTTTCACATATTGATCTTTGCTTAGTTACTTTCCCATTGCCACTGTTACAATTACTACAAAAACTGCTATTGTTACTTTTTCCACCGTTACTGTTACTTCCATACTACTTTGCTACTAAATACTTTGTTGCAGATATTAAGTCTTTCAGGTGTGGTTGAATTGACAACTGAACTGCTAATACTTGAGAATATTCTTTGGCTCCCCTTGTGTCGAATCAATAAATTTGGGCTGAATACTCTACCCTCGAAAACTGTTGCGATCACCTATACTTGTGGGTTATCAAGACTATTTTCTGGTGCTGTTGTCGGGGAGCATAACTCTATTCTTTGAGTCACTTGGGATTTATATCTGCTGATCACTATGAGGAACTTGAAAGACAAAAAACCAAGATTTATCCCTCAACTACGAGGGGAGGTAAAAATCTACCATCTAGCTCCGCACTTGATTCACCTTCTGTTATGAGTAAACTTGTGACACCTACTCCTGCTATTGATTCTGATATGTCGCATGTTATTGATGATGCCACTTCTGCTTTGCATGATACTTATGATGAAACTACTTCTATGCTTGATGAATTTCTTGATGAACAACTTGCTAGGGTTAGAGAGAATGAAATTATTGAAACAGATAATATTGATGAAAGTGAAGATGAAGATTCCCCCTAGATATGAATTGCCTGATGCGCCTGAGGGTTATGTTATGGATGAAGAAACTACTATAGATTTTTTTGCTTGCAAAGATAGATATGATCTTAAGAAACTGTTAGCTAAGCTGAAAGAAAAGTCTTTGAATGCTAGAATGAAATATGACCCTGCTTTTGCTACTTCACCTATCTGTATTTCTGATAAGGATTATGATTTCTCTGTCGATCCTGAGTTGATTACTTTGGTTGAATCTGATCCTTTTTATGGCTATGAATCTGAAACTGTTGTGGCACATCTTACTAAATTGAATGATATAGCCACCCTATTTACTCATGAGGAAAAAATTCTTTACTACTATATCCTTAAGCTATTTTCGTTCTCATTAAAGGGTGATGCTAAAACATGGTTTAATTCTCTTGCTCCTGGTTGTGTGCGTAGTCCCCAGGATATGATTTATTACTTCTCTGCTAAATATTTCCCTGCTCATAAGAAACAAGCTGCCTTAAGGGAAATATATAATTTTTTGCAAATTAAAGAAGAGAGTCTCCCACAAGCTTGGGGGAGGCTTCTCCGATTACTTAATGCTTTGCCTGATCATCCTCTCAAGAAAAATGAAATACTTGATATCTTTTATAATGGACAAACCGATGCTTCCAAAGACCACCTGGATAGTTATGCTGGTTGTGTTTTCAGGGAAAGAACTGTTGAGCAAGATGAATTGCTATTGAATAATATATTGAGTAATGATAATGATTGGACACTTCCTGAACCAATTCCTAAGCCAACTCCAAAGAAAAGGAGTATTCTATTTCTCAGTCCTGAAGATATGAAAGAGGCAAAGAAATCCATGAAAGAAAAGGGTATTAAAGCTGAAGATGTTAAGAATTTACCACCTATTGAAGAGATACATGGTCTTGATAACCCGACACAGGTAGTAGAGGTAAATTCTCTCTATAGATTTGATAAGGGTGAAATCCCATCTACTAAGTTTGCTAGACAATGCTTGGATGAGTTTGATAATTTTATTGTTAAACAAGAAAACTTCAATGCTTCTGTTGGTAGACAATTGAAACGTAATGCTTATATGATTGCACACTTGAGTGATTATATGTCTAGAGTTAAAGGTGAACTTAAACTTATTAGTAAACATGCCTCTATGGTTACCATTCAAGTAGAACAAGTGCTTAAAGCACAAAATGATGTGCTCAATGAATTAAATAATAAGAAAAATTATAATGCTATTAGAGTTGTGACTAGAGGGGGTAAAATGACTCAGGAACCTTTATATCCTGAGGGTCACCCTAAGAGAGTTGAGCAACAATCTCAGAGAACTAATGTTGATGAACCTAGTCCTTCTAAGAGGAAGAAAAAGAAAAATGATAGGACTTTGCATGCTTCTAGTGAACCTACTGTTGACACACCTGAGAATCCCAATGACATTTCTATTTCTGATGCCGAAACACAATTTGGTAATGAACATGAACCTAGTGATAATGTTAATGATGATGTTCATGTTGATGCTCAACCTAGCAATGACAATGATGTAGAGATTGAACATGCTGTTGATCTTGATAACCCACAATCAAAGAATCAACGTTATGATAAGAGAGACTTTGTTGCTAGAAAGCACGGTAAAGAAAGAGAACCATGGGTTCAGAAACCCATGCCTGTTCCTCCCAAACCATCCAAGAAAAAGGATGATGAGGATTTTGAGCGCTTTGCTGAAATGATTAGACCTATCTTTTTGCGTATGCGTTTGACTGATATGCTTAAAATGAATCCTTATGCTAAGTATATGAAATATATTGTTACAAATAAAAGAAAGATATCGGAAGCTAAAATTTCCACCATGCTTGCCAATTATACTTTTAAAGGTGGAATACCTAAGAAACTAGGAGATCCAGGAGTACCAACTATACCATGCTCCATTAAAATAAACTATGTTAAAACTGCCTTATGTGATCTTGGAGCTGGTGTTAGTGTTATGCCTCTCTTTATATCGTAGACTAGGTTTGAATAAGTTGACACCTACTGAAATATCTTTGCAAATGGCCGATAAATCAACTGCTATACCTGTCGGCATTTGTGAGGATGTGCATGTTGTGGTTGCAAACGTTACTATTTTAACGGACTTTCTTATTCTTGATATTCCTGAGGACGATAGTATGTCGATTATCCTTGGTAGACCCTTTTTGAATATTGCAGGGGCTATTATTGATTGCATAAAGGCAATGTCACTTTTCATGTTAATGGTAATAAGCATACGGTACACTTTCCGAGGAAACAACCTCAAGTCCACACTATCAATTCTATTGGAAAAATTTCAACGATTACTATTGGAGGTTTTGAATTCCCTCTTCCTACCGTCAAGAAGAAATATGATATTCTTATTGTTGGGGATGTGCATATCCCCGTTGAGGTAACCTAGTGTTATTCGAAAATTCTCCGGTTTAATGCGATTCGGAAAGAGTTTGTTAGCAAGACTTGATCAACCTTGTTAGCGGATTCCTTTTGATGAGCATGAAATGGATTAAGTTAGATAGCACAACTCTCTGTACCCTCCTTTTACTTTCTGTTATTTAGATTAAATAAAGCAAAAATAGTATCTTTTGTTTGTTTTCTGAATTATCCTTGTAAAAAAATACCCCGAAAATAAAAGTTCTCCAAACGTCCCGAAAATGAAATATGATTTTTTAATATTTAAGAATATCTGGCACTAAGAACACACCAGGGGGCCCCACCATCTGGCCACGAGGGTGCAGGGCGCGCCCCCTGCCTCGTGAGCGCCACGTGGACCCCCTCCACTTATTCCAGCACCCACTTACTTCGTCTTCCTCCTGAAAAATCCTCCCATAGCTCAAACCCGTGTTCTAGCTCATCTTGCTGCCATTTTTGATCTCCTTGCTCAAAGCTTCATTCACAAAACTGTTTTGGGGGATTGTTCTTCGGTATGTGACTCCTCCAATGGTCAAATTAGTTTTTGCTCTAGTGCTTTATTTATTGCAAATTTTTGCTGCTAAGGTGACCCTGTTCTTGAGCTAGGATGCCAAATTTATTTGATCCAAAGTAGTTTTAATGCATGATATAGCCTCTAGGCACTTGCGGGAGTAGTTGCTATTAGTCTTGTTGAGTTCGGTTCACTTCTATTTTGAGTCACTAAAATTTCAGAAATTTTTCAAAGAAACAAAATGTTAAGGAAAATGTACCAAGGTGGTTGCTCAAGGAAGCAAGGACCAAGGCTCGCGATACGTGAGCTGGACGATGAACCACCATGGGAAGCTCAAGTGCGGCCTTGTGAATGGCCGTTAGAGGAGTTTATGGTCCAAGCAGGCATCAAGGATGAATTTGACGCGTATGTGTGTAACACTGATCTTGAGGGCCTTGTGTCAGATAAGTGCCCACTGTCGGCGTCCTGGGAATGGGGGTCCCCTGACTTGCCTGCCTGCGGCCCACGGTGTGGCTCCACCAGCGGCTCCGTACAGCGCATCTTCACCAGCAAACACACAAGACCCTCGCGAGGGGTTAAGCCTCACGAGGGTGACGACGCAAGACCTCCTCGGGGGCGGCCTCACCAGGGGGGCTCGTGAGGAGCGGAGAGATCGAGGCAAGGGGCACCTCGCGAGGTTCCTGTGACGCAAGCCATGACGACCAAGGCCAGGCGGGCGCCAGCGCACGCAGTGTCCTCGCTTCCTCTTTGGTGCTAAAGAGGCAAGCGCAGGCGAGGAGTCTCGAGGCATCAGGCAAAGCTTTCCATATCGGTGCAACGAGACCAAGACCAGCAGGACGGCAGGACGGAGGTCACCATGGAGCCCAAGACGGCGTCACCACCAGAGCCTTTGGCAGGCGAAGACCATCTTTAGTTAGGATAACTTGTACTAGTTGTCTCCCTTCGAATTTGGCCGTTGTGGCATCCCTTCCGGCTCAATATTAGGGAATAGGACCAGGGCCTCTATAAATAGGACTAGCTACCACCGTAGGAGGCACCTCATGTGATCTTGGGGGATCGATTCGACACACACACAAGATCACCAAGCACAAGAGCACCTCTCCTCAGGAGGTTGTTCTTCCCCTTGTAACTATTCATCCTCAGCCCAAGAGGCAATCCACCACACCACACTGGAGTAGGGTATTACACCACATCGGTGGCCCGAACCAGTATAAATCTTGTGTCCCCTTGTTCTTTGGGTTCGTTGAGCTAGGCCTTGCGATCATGGCGAGAGCGAGCTAGGGAAAGAGAGATCTTCGTGCGCACCCCAGTGTTCGAACCTCAAGGGTTTTGCTGGAACCCGTAATCCAACATTTGGCGTGCCAGGTAGGGGTGCGCCGAAGCTTTCCTTCTGCCGATCCGCGTCCCATCGCTTCGTCGCATCCATGGCGGACGCTCGTCGAGCCTGCGCTGAGCGCCGGGCTGCCCTCGCCGCCGCGTCGCTCAGACAGCTCCCGTCGATGGGCCTCCCCGTCGTTCCCCATCGCCCACCACCAACGCCGCCACCCGCCCGGCGGGAAATGAGCAACAAGCATCCTCGCTGCACCCCTCGGTGCGGCAGGACGGCCACACCGCCACCCCGTCGCTGACTCCGGCCGGCTCGTCGTCCCATGTTCGTCGTGCTCCCACCAACGTGCAGGCCGCCCTGCTCATGGCGCGCGAGCTCCTGCGCTACCACCCCGTCGACGACCTCTACGAGGACTAGCTGGACTGCATCGCCGAGCTTGTCAGCGCCGCTGGGGGCTCCCCCGCGCCATCCCTCTCGCTGCCTCGCCCTCCGCCAGCTGCGGGCGACGTGGCTCACGGAGCGCCTCCACCACCTCTGCACCAAGACGATGCTCTGGTGCTAAGGCGCGTGGCCCCCCGGTGCGACCCACCGCAATGGGCACCCGCGCGAGAAGAAGGAAGCTGCCAAGAAGTTACCCGGCCGCAAGAGAACGCTCCCGCGCTCCCAGCGCCACCGCGACAAGACCGCGTGCCTCCTGCAGTGGCAGTGCGCGGGCATCAAGGGCAGGCTATACATAAGCAAAGGGCCCCGATGGCCACGGCAGGCTGCCGCGCCTTCACTCCTGAGCTGCGTAGCATCACCCGGCCGGGCAAGTTCAAGCCGGACTTGCCTCCTCGCTATGACGGCACCCCCGACCCCGCGGAGTTCCTGCAGCTCTATGAGCTGAGCATCGAGGCGGCCAACGGCAACGAGAAAGTCATGGCGAACTAGTTCCCCATGGCACTCAAGGAGGGTGCTCGCTCGTGGCTCCTGAACCTGCCCCCGGCTCGATCTCCTCCTGGGATGAGATGTGCGACCGCTTTGTCGCCAACTTCCAGGGCACGCGCGGCCGCCCGCTGGCCGTGGGTGACCTGTGCCGCATCAAGCAGGAGTCAGGGGAGACTCTGCAAAAGTACATCCAGCGCTTCAACATCGTTCGCCTCAAGATCCCCAAGGTGACGGACGAGGCCATCATTTCGGCGTTTTCTGATGGCGTCCGTGACGTCAAGATGAAGGAGGAGCTCCCCATCTACGAGGAGCTATGCACGGCTTTGGAGCTGTTCAACCTGGCGACTAAGTGCGCTAGAGCTGAGGAGGGGCGCCTTTCCCTCCTCGAGCTCCCAGCTACCGACCCGAAGGAGAAGAAAGCCAATGCCAAGGACATGAAGCGCAAGGGAATAGCCGTGCTCACGGCGGAGCCGGATACAAAGCGCGACCGGGATCATCCCGAGTTGTCCAAGAGTAGCCAACTGTTCTGCGCCTTCCACAACGTACACAACCACAACACCAATGACTGTCAAGAGCACAGGGCCATTCGAGATGGACGCTTCGGTCGACGCCCCGAGCGCAAGGACCGGGGCTACGGCCGAGGAGGAGGACAAGGCGGAGGACGCTGGGAGGATCACGGCACCCGCCAGGAGTGGCGCGACCGGCCTCGCGAGGACCGCTGGCAGGACTAGCCTCGTGAGGGCGGCTGGAGGGATCAGCCTCGCAAGGATCGCCCTCAGGGCAACGCTGGTCTTCCTCCGCTGTCGCCACCACCAAGAAGGAACGACGACCACCATCATGACGAGGGGGCTGGGGGCTTCCAGGAACCGCGTGCTATCGCCTGCATCTTGGGCAGAGCCCAGGCCCCAGCATCTCAGCGCATCTTCAAGCAGTTTGCTCGCGAGGTGAACGCAGCCCTTCCCAGGCTTGAGGCCACACGCCCGCTCACGTGGTCCAAGTGCGCCATCACTTTCAGCTCGGCGGACCAGCTCAAGTGTGCGGCCACTGCTGGCGCCCTCCCGATGCTCTGCTCACCCGTCATTAGCAACGTACAAGTCACCAAGACCCTCATTGACGGTGGCGCAGGGCTTAACGTCCTATCCGTTGAGACATTCGACAGCCTTCAAGTGCCATACGATCAACTTCAGCCCACAAAGCCCTTCTCAGGAGTGACTGACGGCTCCACCACCCCGATAGGGCAGGTCCGCCTCCCTGTCACCTTCGGATAGCGCGATAACTACCGTACCGAGCTCATCGACTTCGACGTCGCTCACATCTGTCTGCCATACAATGCCATCCTCGGGTATCCGGCCCTGGCCAAGTTCATGGCGGTAACCCACCACGGCTACAACGTCCTCAAGATGCCAAGAAGCGGCGGGATCATCACATTCCCCTGCGAAGAAAGAGACGCGGTGTGCTCCCTCGAGCTCGCTTTCCAAGCCGCGGCAATCGAAGACCCCGACAATGATGGTGCGCAGTACCCTCCTGAGGCCATCCCCAAGAATAAGAAGCAACTACTCCACATAGGGCCTCAGGGGAGCGGCGCCTCCAGCGGTGCCACATCAGGATCGGCGCCCGCGCCTGGGGCGCCTCCCTCCCTCGCATAGGAAGGCGCGCCCAGCGCCCTCCTTGGCAGGGCTCGGGGGCTCTCTTCTGGAGGGCCTCAGACCTAGCCAACATCACGAGGGAGGCACTCGGGCACCACATGGAGGTGTGCTTTGCGACACGTTTCCCTCAGGAGGACACTGGGGGAGGAGCGCCCGGCGCTCAGGAGTTCATCGCCAAGACCACTCAGGAGCTGCAGGATGCAAGGGCCATGCGCGGCGACCGTCGCCCACTTGGCGCGGCTCCCCATCCGGGCGAGGATGGCGGGCTGCGCGTCTGCATCGACATCACAGGGCCCAACAGGGCCGCATCTCAGGAGCACTTCTCGCCTTTGCGCATGGGACGTTGCGAGGGCCCACCTCACAGCTATGTTCGCATGCCATTCGGCCTGCCGAGCATGGCAGCCGCCTTCCAGCGCAACCTGCGAAGCGTCCTGGCGGCTCAGGAGGCCAGGCATCACGCAGTCCTGGCAGAGATGGAGATGGTCCTCGAGGAACCGCTTGGACCCCCAGAGCCTCCCGAGGCTCAGGGCCCCGGAGGCTCATGAGGATCAACCCCTTCACCACGCATCCTCAGCTACCCCAGCATCCCTTCGACAACAGAACCATGTGACATTTTCCAAGTTTGTCCAACTGGGAGCGCCCCTGGGCTGCATCATTCCTAGACCGCATGGGCCTGTCCCTGCGGCGTGCATCTTTTTACGTCTTTAGCTTATTCTGCTGTGGGCGCCCTCCGGCTGCATCACCCCCAGTCCGCTCGGGTCCGACACAGTGGCATGTATCGTTCTTGCATTTACCTAAGCTAGTTCGCTTTCCATGCATAATCTATCTATGGTTATCACCTGCTTGATTGTCACCCACCACGGGAGCCGCGCGCCGATCGTCTTTCTTCAGGATCCTTCGCATAAGAAGGCTAGGCACGGCGTCTGTGCTCGGGTCCATCCCTACAGCGTTGATAAATCCAACGGCTAAGCTCTGTCTGGCGGGCCAGTCCCGTTCACGTCACCTCCTGGGGTCGTTGGTGCTTGGCCTTCTCATGCGATAACCTCAGGAGATTCATTCGGTGCAGGATTGCCTAACCATCTTGCAGGACCGCCGCAGCTAACAAGAACCAAGACCAGGCGCAACCTGCCTTGAGGTAGGGCCTCGTGTGTCCCGCGCCGGCTCACGAGTGCCCAGACACACCTCGTCTAGCCCTGCCATGCAAGCCACGTGTCAGGGCGGGGCTGTACACGCCCCGGGGGCTCCACTCAGAGGGAGCCCTCACCCACGCACCAGTGGAAGCACCATGCTCCGTGCTGGCAGTCAACACGGCCGAGGAGCTGTTATGCCCGTGCAAGTGCGGAAGCGCTATGCTCCGCGCTGGTGATAAACAACTGAGGGCGGCCCCATGGTTGTATCAACCTCAGGAAGCCCTTGAGCTCATTGTCTGGCCTCACCGCAACACCTCCCCTTGGGAGAGTCGCGCGAGGGGGCTGGGCACGGGGGCTGCGCTGGAGTCACGCCCAAGCGTATGCCACCCTGCCAGGTCCCCCGGACCTGGTCGTCGCGGCCCCCTCCCGAGCCGAGCCTCGGCGAGGGAAAAGGTATGAAGGTCGTTTGAGCGTCAAGGGGGACTCCTGAGCATCGCGACTCAGGAGCCTAACTGTCCACGTAGCCCCTCACCCCTTGGTCTCGTCCTGGTGATCTGGACGACCCAACGGTGGCTGAGGTATGCGCGGGGTCGGGCCCTGCCGACATAGAACACTAGACCTATTCCTGCATCTCCTTTTCGTAAGCTGTTTGCGCGTCAAGGGGGACTCCTGAGCATCGCGACTCAGGAGCCTAACTGGCCACGTAGCCCCTCACCCCTTGGTCTCGTCCTGGTGATCTGGATGACCCAACGGCGGCTAAGGTATGCGCGGGGTCGGGCCCTACCGACGTAGAACGAAAAGCAAATGGGACGGAAATCGCACAATATTAAGCAAATATTACAAGACATATTGTTCACCCGATACCAAACACAAGTCTAAACGCCTCCACGAGGCATGGTGCATTTTGCAGAAACTAAACAGGAAGGAGCCGCCAGCAAGTCATGTCGTCATCCCCGGACGCAGCCGTCGTCGCCCGCAAGGGATGCTTCTTCTCTAGCGGCATTGGCCTCACCTACACCACTCGCCGGAGTTGCAGGATCAGCAGCACCGCCAGTCGAGGGCGCGGGAATGAAGGCGCGGAACCTCTTCAGTAGGGCCTCCACCTGACCCCTCACGACTTCGGCAGCAGCCACACAGTGCTCGGTGTCCACAGGCTCCAGCAGCTCGTCAAGGCGGGCGGCAGGATTGCGAAGATGGAGGTGGCTGAAGACGCGCATCAACGCGGCTGAGGAAAGGATGTGGGCTTCTCCCTCTGCCAAAGGGCCGATGCCGCCCACGACTTCCTCAAGCGCCTCGACCAGATAAGGAAGCAGCTGGGCGGGACCCTCGTCGTTGGTAGCCAGCGGCTCCTCCAAGCCATTCTCATAGAGCGACCGCAGCGCCTTGCGAGACCTCTCCTCGAGGAGCTTGAAGGCCGCGTGGTCCTCGGCCAAGACCTTCTCCTTGGCGTCAAGCTCGGCTTTCTCTGCTTCCACCTCCAGCTTCAGCTTCTCTAGCCGGCTGCGCTCCGCGGCCTGCGCCTTCCCCAACTGCTCCAGCTCAGTGTCGCGACCCTTGACGGCGTCCTCTTGGGCCTTCATCTTCTCCTCCTTCGCCTTCCGGCCACGGGCTTCTTCCGCACACTCGCTGCACAGAGTCTTCAGTTCGGCCTCCAGCAACCGGCAGCGATCCTGGGCGGCCCCGACATCTTTCAACGCCACCACGCGAGCGGCCGCGGCTTGAGCGGCGGCCTGCTTGTCCTTCTTGGAGGTTGTTGCCGCCTGGCTCAGCGCCACCCGAACAGACACGTCTGAGTGAAGCCAGCCAGAGACCAGCTCCAGGCGCCCGGCTACCAGGCGGGGTCGACGCCCTGAAGATCTTCTCGCAGCAGGGTCATCACGGAAAGAGCGCGCTCCAGGACATCAGAGCAGGCAGAAGGATCCGGTGTCAGCAGTGCGGCAAGAGGTGGAGGAGGCAGCATCGTCACGATGGCCTGGGAGGCTGAGGGCTCCTGAGCTTTGGGGACCTCAGCAGCCGAGCCGGACATTGGCACCTCCGGAGCCAGCGGGGCCACGGGGGCTGACTCCTCCCAAGGATGCTCCCCCAAGCCTCGCGAGGATGATCGGGCCAGAGAAGTGCGACCGCTGTGACTGCCCTTATCCATGGAGAGGGGTGCGGCCGCCGTAGGCGATCTGGTCCCGAGCAGTACCACCGCGTCCTCCTTCCTCTTCTTCGCCGCGGGCGTCGGCCTAATTGCGCAACGGAGAAGCGTCAAGGATAAGCAGCAGAAGCAAGAACAAGGCAGGACAAGAACACTTACTGGTCCACCGCGTTGTAGTCCCTCCGCTTCTTAAGCTTGAAGCCTGAGAGCCTCGCAGCCTGAGGCGCAAGCGCACGGGCTCCAGGAGCGGAAGAGGGGGCAACAGATGGGCCGGAAGCAGCTCCAGGCGGTGTCGGAGCAGGAGCGTCGTCTCGGGAGATCAGCGCCGACCTGTCCCTCATCGGAACCTCGGCCGGTGGCCTCCTCTGGGGGCTGGCCTTGGGCCTCGACGAGCCCCCAGCCACGGGCGGCTCCTCTCTCCCCGGGGGGACATCAGCCTAGTCATCATCATCAGGCAGTGTGCGGAGGATGTCAGCCTTGCACAAGGGGGAGGTCTCCCCCATCCCCTCGGGGGTCGCCTCCGAGTCGCGCTCCTCCTCTTCCCCCTCCCTACGGGAATTGCCAAAAGACACGACCACCGGCGCCGCCACCATCGGGACCCCAGGGGCGCCGGTGGCACCAGCCCGCACTCGCTGAAGGTGGGCATGGCGGCCGCGACCTGCGCCCCATCCTTGCGAAGGAACAAGGGAACGAAGGCACTCGGCGGATACTCCTGGTCGTCCCCGACCAGGAGGCGGAGAGCCACAGCCAGCTCTTCTTCAGACAAGGCCTCCGGGCTCAAGCGAAGCTTATCTTCTTCGCCCCCAAGCATCCACAAGGGGAGTGAGCGCGCCTGGAGCGGAGCCACACACAGCGTCAGGAATTCCCTCAGGAGTATGGCCCCCGTCAGCTTCGCCGCCTTCGCGTTTCCCGGCTTCAGGTCGGCGGTCATCTTCTCTAGCATTGGCTTCGCCCGGTCGTCAGTAAGCTTTGCGCAGAGCCACCCTTCGTCAGACTGGGGCATCTCCGTCGGCAGCGCCAACCGTGGGTGGACACACTTGGCATCCATCATGACCCACTTGCTCCTGAAGCCCTCGGCCTTCTTTCCGGCCTTCGAGATCGCATTGGCCTTACCGGCCGCGACGAAGTTGGCGCACCCTGAGGTGTGGCCGTCATTGATCCGGAGGAAGAAGAAGTGGCGCAGCAGAGCCATGGACGGCATCACCCCGACGTATGCCTCACAGTAGAAGGCAAAGATCGACAGGAGAAGAACATAGTTGGGATGAAGATGAAGGGCCTGCAGCCTATAATGGCTGAGGACGGCGTAGAAGAAGTGAGGGAAGGGGGGAACCAGCCCCGCAACAACGCTGCTCATGAAGAAGGGGTAGAAGGTGCTTCTCGAAGCCTCTGGCTCAGCGGAGCCGGCCCGGAGCTCGGTCTTCCCCTTCTCGTTGTTCTCCCCCGCCACCAGCAGACGTGCGGCGAGGTTCTTCTTTGAGACATTGGGCGCGTCCAGAGCCGGCTCGTAGCAGGCGGGCGGCGAGGCAGCCATGACCTTTCGGGGCACCATTGGTCACTGGCTCGGAAGGGAATTGAAGCAGATCTAAAGATTTCGTAAGCAAGGAGCGAGAAAGGGGATCTGGAGCAAGACGAAGGAAAGCAATGAAGCAAGCGTTGCCCGCGCCAGTCTTTTGTCAGATGGGCAGTTGCCGAGGCAGCGTGGGGAAGCGGAGATGCCCACGTCCAATCAATCGCCATGCATCAAGCGAGGCCGCAGGCTATTGGGGCCCGCGGTGCTCCGCACTTGCCCTTGGCTTCGCCTTGAAGCCAAGTCCGAGCGCGCCTTGGGCCCGGGGGCTACTGTCGGCGTCCTGGGAACGGGGGTCCCCTGACTTGCCTGCCTGCGCCCACGGCGTGGCTCCACCAGCGGCCCCGTACGACCCATCTTCACCAGCAAACACTCAAGACCCTCGCGAGGGGTCAAGCCTCACGAGGGTGACGACGCAAGACCTCCTCCGGGGCGGCCTCACCAGGCCGGCTCGTGAGGGGCGGAGAGATCGAGGCAAGGGGCACCTCGCGAGGTTCCTGTGACGCAAGCCATGACGACCAAGGCCAGGCGGGCGCCAGCGCGCGCAGTGTCCTCACTTCCTCTTTGGTGCTAAAGAGGCAAGCGCAGGCGAGGAGTCCCGAGGCATCAGGCATAGCTTTCCATATCGGTGCAACGAGACCAAGACCAGCAGGACAGCAGGACGGAGGTCACCGTGGAGCCCAAGACGGCGTCACCACCAGAGCCTTTGGCAGGCGAAGACCATCTTTAGTCAGGATAACTTGTACTAGTTGTCTCCTTTCGAATTTGGCCATTGTGGCATCCCTTCCCGCTCAATATTTGGGAAGAGGACCAGGGGCTCTATAAATAGGACTAGCTACCACCGTAGGAGGCACCTCATCTGATCTTGGGGGGATCGATTCGACACACACACAAGATCACCAAGCACAAGAGCACCTCTCCTCAGGAGGTTGTTCTTCCCCTTGTAACTATTCATCCTCAGCCCAAGAGGCAATCCACCACACCACACTGGAGTATGGTATTACACCACATCGGTGGCCCGAACCAGTATAAATCTTGTGTCCCCTTGTTCTTTGGGTTCGTTGAGCTAGGCCTTCCGATCGTGGCGAGAGCGAGCTAGGGAGAGAGAGATCTTCGTGCGCACCCCAGTGTTTGAACCTCAAGGGTTTTGCCGGAACTCGTAATCCGACACCCAGAATACTACTACCTAACTGATTCCTTTGTGAGAAAGGTTTAAATTTACATCCAGGCGAAATTATCACACTGTTTTATTTGATCTTTATGATAAATCATATACCATGGACCTAGAAGATTTTAATACTGCTTGTTAACTCCCGCAGTGGGGCATTGTTAGTGAACCTCGCAAATCTGAATATAAAGACTTTCTTGCTAGTATCACTATGGGGGAATCTAGAGAAATCACACAAGCTACCATAGGGAACATTCATTTTCCTTCCATACATTATTTTTCTCTCTTCATAGGCAGATGCATTAATGGTAAAGATGGGGCTTGTCACATGTGCGTTCCAGATCTTAGTGTCCTCAAGAGTGCGGTATTAGGTGATAAACAATATAACTTGGGGGCCATTGTTGCACGAAGGTTGCATCTTAACGGTTTAAGTGGGGATTTGTTTGGTGGAATTTATGCAACTCGTGTAGCTAATTATCTTGATGCACCCATACATGAAAATGATATGGAAGTGCCTCCTGCTTATCTAGATTATAATGCTATGGTTCGCCATCAATTTGTTGAGAGGAATGAACAGTTTCTCCAATACCGACTAATCTTTGACAGACGTCGCATCGTCCATGTTGCTCTCCCTGCTCCTACTTTCTTTGACTTTCAGGCAAACAGGAGATATGTTATAACCAGGGAGGAGGCGAACGAGTATGAAAGGAGGACGGAGGCAGCTCGCCTCCAAGCTGCAGCTCGTCAGGCAGTAGCCGCTGCATCTCAGTACGTCCCCAGTTACAACTTTGGATATCCGCCAGGCCAGTAGTGGCCATAGACCAACTTAGGCCAAAAGCCTAAGCTTGGGGGAGTACATATTTCTCACCGACAATACATTCATGTTCACACACTCATTCTAGTTGTCGGTGCTCATACTTTTTCATTGCACTATCCATGCTAGTTTATTTTCTTTTCTAAGTATTTTTCTTGTGTGTCTGAAAAACCTTAAGAAAAACCAAAAAAATTAGTTGTAGCTTTTAGCTAGTTTACTTTCCATTCCTGTAGTAGTAGTAATTAAAAGAAAACTCAAAAAGATTTCTCGTTCTTCTTTTGCTTGTTGGGAGCTTTCCTGTGTAAATAGTTTTATTTCTTTTCTTTTCTTTGGGGGCCGAGAGGAGAAGACCATGATAAAAATGTTGAGTGGCTCTCATATGCATTATTGTTGATTTAACCAAGAGCCCATATTACATTGTCTTCTCCCTTGTATTAAATGCTTGCAGATTCTAGCTTAGCCCAATGCACATGCACTATTAGTATTATCCACACCGCTCGGTCATGCAAGTGAAAGGCAATAATGACGATATATGATGGACTGATTGAGATGAGAGAAGTTGGTATGAACTCGACCTATCTTGTTCTTGTAAATATGATTAGTTCATCGTTCTTGATTCAGCCTATTACGAATGAAACATGTTTGCAATGACAATTAGAGATTATAGTTGCTCATGCCATGCTTAATTTGCTAGGAGTTTATAATGGTTTACCTTGTGTGCCAACATGCTATTAAAATGGTTGTGATGTGGTATGATAGGGTGGTATCCTCCTTTGAACAATTCGAGTGGCCTGACTTGGCACATGTTCACGCACGTAGTTGAAACAAAATCAACATAGCCTCCACGATATTTATGTTCATGCTGAATTATATCCTACTCATGCATGCACTCGGTGTTGATTAATTTTAATGCATGTTCATGACTGTTGTCGCTCTCTAGTTGGTCGCTTCCCAGTCTCTTTCTAGCCTTCACTTGTACTAAGCAGGAATAATACTTGTGCATCCACTTCCATAAACCCCAAAGTTATTCCATATGAGTCCACCATACCTTCCTATATGCGGGATCTACCTGCCGTTCCGAGTAAATTTGTATGTGCCAAACTCTAGACCTTCAAATGAAATTCTTTTTTGTATGCTCGAATAGCTCATGTATCAACTAGGGCTGTCTATATCTTCCATGCTAGGTGGGTTATTCTCACGATGAGTGGACTTCGCTCATCACTCACGAGAAAATGGCCGGTAAACGGGATGCCCAGTCCCATGCTCAAATCAAATTAATTGCAAACAAAACTCCCCCAGGATTGTTGTTAGTTGGAGGCACCCATTGTTTCGGGCAAGCCATGGATTGATGCTTGTTGGTGGTGGGGGAGTATAAACTTTACCATTCTGTTTGGGAACCGCCTATAATGTGTGTAGCATGGAAGATATTGAGATCTCTTGGTTGTTATGTTGACAATGAAAGTATGCCACTCAAAATATTATTTATCTCTATTTCAAAACTCGAGCTCTAGCACCTCTGCAAATCCCTGCTTCCCTCTGCGAAGGGCCTATCTATTTACTTTTATGTTGAGTCACCACCTCTTATTAAAAAGCACCAGTTGGAGAGCACCGCTGTCATTTGCATGTATTACTATTAATTTACATTGAGTATGGCTATGACTGGATCTCTTTTACCATGAATTACAATGTCTAGTCAGTCCTTGATCTTTAGGGGTGCTCTGCATTTATGTTTTGCGGTCTCGGAAAGGGCTAGCGAGATACCATCTTGTTATATCATATTATGATTGTTTTGAGAAAGTGTTGTCATCCGAGATTTATTATTATTGCTCGCTAGTTGATTATGCCATTGATATGAGTAAACATGAGACCTAAATGTTATTGTGAATATGGTTAGTTCATAATCTTTGCTGAAAACTTGAATGCTGGCTTTACCTATTTGCAACAACAAGATCAAACCGAGTTTGTAAAAGTTTTTCTTTATCACTTTCAGTTTGTCAACTGAATTGCTTGAGGACAAGCAAAGGTTTAAGCTTGGGGGAGTTCATACGTCTCCAACGTATCTACTTTTCCAAACACTTTTGCCCTTGTTTTGGACTCTAACTTGCATGATTTGAATGGAACTAACCCAGACTAACGTTGTTTTTAGCAGAATTGCCATGGTGTTATTTTTGTGCAGAAATAAAAGTTCTCAAAATGACCTGAAACTTCACGGAGAATATTTTTGGAATAAATAAAAAATACTGGCGACAGAATCAGCAACAGGGGCCCACCCTGTCCACGAGGGTGCAGGGCGCGCCCCCTTGCCTCGTGCCCCCCCCCCCCGAGACTCCACCGACCTCAACTCCAACTCCATAAATTCACGTTCTGGGAGAAAAAAATCAGAGAGAAGGATTCATCGTGTTTTACGATACGGAGCCGCCGCCAAGCCCTAATCTCTCTCGGGAGGGCTGATCTGGAGTCCGTTCGGGGCTCCAAAGAGGGGAATCCGTCGCCGTCGTCATCATCAACCATCCTCCATCACCAATTTCATGATGCTCACCGGCGTGCGTGAGTAATTCCATCATAGGCTTGCTGGACGATGATGGGTTGGATGAGATTTATCATGTAATCGAGTTAGTTTTGTTAGGGTTTGATCCCTAGTATCCATTATGTTCTGAGATTGATGTTGCTATGACTTTTTGCTATGCTTAATGCTTGTCACTAGGGCCCGAGTGCCATGAATTCAGATCCGAACCTATTATGTTTTCATGAATATATGTGAGTTCTTGATCCTATCTTGCAAGTCAATAGTCACCTACTATGTGTTATGATCCGGCAACCCCGAAGTGACAATAATCGGGACCACTCCCGGTTATGACCGTAGTTTGAGGAGTTCATGTATTCACTAAGTGTTAATGCTTTGGTCCAGTACTCTATTAAAAGAAGGCCTTAATATCCCTTAGTTTCCAATAGGATCCCGCTGCCACGGGAGGGTAGGACAAAAGATGTCATGCTAGTTATTTTCCATAAGCACGTATGACTATATATATTCGGAATACATGCCTACATTGTATTGATGAACTGGAGCTAGTTCTGTGTCACCCTATGTTATAATTGTTGCATGAGGAATCGCATCCGACATAATTATCCATGATTGATCCATTGACTACGAGCTTTTCACATATTGATATTTGCTTAGTTACTTTCCCGTTGCCCCAGTTACATTTACTACAAAAACTGCTATTGTTACTTTTTCCACCGTTACCATTACTTCCATACTACTTTGCTACTAAATATTATGTTGCAGATATTAAGTCTTTCAGGTGTGGTTGAATTGAAAACTCAACTTCTAATACTTGAGAATATTCTTTGGCTCTCCTTGTGTCGAATCAATAAATTTGGGTTGAATAATCTACCCTCGAAAACTGTTGCGATCCCCTATACTTGTGGGTTAACAGTGATCACGGGTGAACTCTGTAATCATGAGGTGATTGGCACTGAGCCCACGTTCCACCATCCCCTTGCACTTGAAGACCTCCTACTCCATGGCTTTGAGCCTGGCCTCCACGGTTCCCGTCCTCTTGGGCGCTTGGACATCCCGCATGTGGAGCACCCCTCACGCATTTCAATGGCTTGAGGGTGCTGCATCACCTCCCGCAAATATGGGTTGACGACCTTCTCGAAGAACTTGTCCTTGGAGGAGCTCGGGGCGGCCATGGGGATCTAGATCTATCACAAAACAACAAGAAAGAAGAACAGAGGATTTCTCCGCGATACGGTGGTCAACACATTGGGGGATATATAAAGATTTTTTATCTTGGGAAACAAGAAAAACGAGAGGAAAACGGGGTCAGGAAGGTTCCTGAGGTGGGCACAACCCACCTGGGCGCACCAGGCAAGGCAGGCGCGCCCTGGTGTCTTGTGCCCTCCTCGGTTGCCTTCCTCGTTATTTCTTATTTTCCTAAAAATAATAATATTCCAAAACTGGCAGAAAATATTTTTGCGAAATTTTTGGAGTTCGTTTACTTACCGTATCACGTACCTCCTCTTTTCAGGGTTCTGGAGTGTTTCAGAAGGTTTCTTTTATGTGTTCCTCCAATGTTTTGGTTTGAATAATATTGCTTTCAACATTAATAGGCGTACCTGAGATATAGTGCTTAATTCTTTGCCCATTGACCACCTTCAGGTTAGTACCTTCGACATTATTGATCTTGATGGGTCCAGAGCGAGAAACCTCCTCGATAATATATGGTCCTTCCCATTTAGACTGAAGTTTTCCTGCAAAGAATCTAAAACAAGAGTTGTACAAAAGAACATATTCTCCAACTTTGAATTCCCGCTTTTGGATTCTTTTGTCATGCCTTCTTTTAACTTTCTGTTTAAATAATTTGGCATTTTCATAAACTTGGGTTCCCTATTCATCTAATGAGCTAATATCAAATAACCTCTTTTCATCGGCACGTTTGAACTCATAGTTGAGTTCTTTAATTGCCCATTTTATAGGGAGATATACCCATAGGATTTTTATAAGCTGTTCTGTAGGCCCAAAGTGCATGATCTAATTTCTTAGACAAATTCTTTCGGGACCTACTGACAGTTTTTTGTAATATTAGTTTTATTTCTCTATTGCTAACTTCAACTTGACCACTAGATTGAGGATGATAGGCCGATGCAATTCTATGGTTAACATCATATTTAGCAAGCATTTTACGGAAAGCACCATGAATAAAGTGTGAACCACCATCAGTCATTAAATATCTAGGGACTCCAAACCATGGGAAAATAACTTCTTCAAGCATTTTGATGGAAGTGTTATGTTCAGCACTACTAGTTGGAATAGCTTCTACCCACTTAGTAATATAATCAACAACAACCAACATATGTGTATACCCATTAGAGGAAGGAAATGGTCCCATATAATCAAAACCCCAAACATCAAATGGTTCAACAACAAGTGAATAATTAATAGACATTTCTTGATACTGACATTACCAATTCTTTGACATTCATCACAGGATAAAACAAACTTACGGGCATCCTTGAAGATAGTAGGCCAATAAAAACCAGATTGCAATACCTTGTGAGCAGTTCTATCTCCCGCGGGATGTCCTCCGTAAGCTTCGGAGTGACATTTCCGTAGGATTTGTTCTTGTTCATGGTACATCTAATAATACATCTAATCCTTCTTTATGAAGGTGTGGGTAATCCCAAAAGTAATGTCTTAAATCATAGAAGAATTTTTCTTTTGTTGGTATGTGAAACTAGGTGGTATATATTTAGCAACAATGTAATTAGCATAGTCAGCATAACAAGGAGTGTTATGAGAAACATTTATTGTAGCTAGTTGTTCATCAGGAAAGCTATCATCAATAGGTAGTGGGTAATCAAAAATATTTCTAATTAACTGTCACGCCCAATATGCGATACTATCCTAAAGAGACTCGAAGGCCCCACCAAGGATAGAACCGCATATTGAAACGCTTTTGCAAGGTGGATATCATTACATCAACATTACATAATATTTGGGGATACATACAAGGCATACAAATGCCGCAAGAATACATCAATACCTCATACATAAGATCAACATCCGACTACGGATGAAACATAAACAGAAACTCAAATGACATCCACCCTGCTAGCCCAGGCTGCCGGCCTGGAACCTATCCCCTAATCGAAGAAGAAGCATAAGAAGAACTCCAAACAAACAACATCGCTCTCACGTCATGATCATCGCAAAACCTGTACCTGCAACTGATGGTGTAGTAATCTGTGAGCCACGAGGACTCAGCAATCCCATTACCATGGGTATCAAGACTAGCAAAGCTTAAAGGGAAAGGAAGGGGTAAAGTGGTGAGGTTGCAGCAGCGACTAAGCATGTATGGTGGCTAACTTACGCAAAGAAGAGCGAGAAGAGAAGCAGAGGAACGGTCGTGATCTAACAATGATCAAGAAGTGATCCTGAACTCCTACTTACGACAAACATAACCCAGAAACCGTGTTCACTTCCCGGACTCCGCCGAGAAGAGACCATCACGGCTACACACGCGGTTGATGCGTTTTAATTAAGGTCAAGTGTCAAGTTATCTACAACCGGATATTAACAAATTCCCATCTGCCACATAACCGCGGGCACGGCTTCCGAAAGATAATACCCTGCAGGGGTGTCCCAAATTAGCCCGTGATAAGCTCTCACGGTCAACGAAGGATATTCCTTCTCCCGGGAAGACCCGATCAGTCTCGGAATCCCGGTTACAAGACATTTCGACAATGGTAAAACAAAACCAGCAAAACCGCCCGATGCGCCGACATCCTGATGGGAGCTGCACATATCTCGTTCTCAGGGCAACACCGGATGAGACATCCTACGAGTAAAACCAGACCTCGAGTTTCCACGAGGTGGCCCCGCAGTCTACTCAGTTCGGACCAGCACTTAGAGAAGCATTGGCCCGGGGGGGTAAAATAAGATGACCCTCGAGAGAGCGACTCCCTAGGGAAAAGAAATAGGCCGGACAAATGGTAAAACCAAGGTTGGGCCTTGCTGGAAGAGTTTTATTCAAGGCGAACTGTCAAGGGGGTCCCATAAATCACCCGACCGTGTAAGGAACGCAAAATCCGGGAACATAACACCGGTATGACGGAAACTAGGGCGGCAAGAGTGGAACAAAACACCCGGCATAAGGCCGAGCCTTCCACCCTTTACCAAATATATAGATGCATTAATAATATAAGAGATATTGTGATATCCCAACATAAACATAAACCAACAAGGAGCAATCTTCATCTTCACCTGCAACTAGCAACGCTATAAGAGGGGCTGAGCAAAGCGGTAACATAGCCAAACAAAGGTTTGCTAGGAAGGGTGACAAAGGTTAGAGGTTCATGGCAAAATGGGAGGCTTGAGGAACAAGTGAATAGGTAGCGCAGTAAAGCGATAGAACGAAGCAACTAGCATAGCAATGATAGTAATGAGATCCAAGGTGACGGTCATCTTGCCTGAAATCCCGCTAGGAAGAAGAACGAATCCATGAATAAGATGAAGCCACGATGACGAACAAATCCTCACGATCGCAACGACACGGGAATTATCGAGAAGAAGCACACAACAAGGTAAACACACCACACAAGAACAAGGCATGATGCTCAACCAAGTATGATGCATGACAAGGCTATATGAAGCTACTCATGACAAAAGATGATGCATACAAAAACAACATATCAAGGCAAGTTTAAATGAGGCCGGAAACAACCTATAACAATTCCGGTAAGTCCTCATATGCAAATTTCGAAATTGGTCCAGAACTGAATAAGCATTAAGTTGAAGTTGTTAAACAGCAAGTTAAAGAGCACCAAGATGATCTACACGAAATTCTAGTCAAGTTACATATAAAGTTCATTTGATTCGGAGCTACGGCCTAGAAGATATGAGCAAAACAAGTTAAACATGACATTGACGCAAAATGCATACAAACATCAAGCAAACACCTCAAAACAAGGATGCAACATGATAATATGAGACTACATACAAAAATAAGCAAGTTTCATATAGAGCATGCTCAAAACGGAGCGACGGTGCAACACATACACTCCAAACAAAACATAGCAACAAACTGACCAAGACAGCAACTGGGCATATAGCAAGCATCAAAACAATATGCTACAGCAACCCAACATGAAATCAAAAGGCATGGGAATGAAGTACAGGTAAAGAACAACAAAACATGAATACTAAGCTATCTCCAGTAATCACTAGAACATGATCAAAAGGACATGGCAAGATTGCAAAATAATAGCAGGTTCACAGACAGTGAAATTACTGGACATGGCAGAAACAGCATCAGGTAGCAATGTTCAGAGCATGAAATCAACATACTACATGAACTTAACATGGCGAAACAAGGCATGGCATGAATCTACTCAAAGCATATGACAAAAGTCCCTTACTGACCATAAGCCAAAAAGGAACAGAAGTTATGATGGCAAGCATGTAAACATATCAAGTTTCGTTATCAGGTTCCAGACTTGGCAGAAAACAGAGCATGGCAGAAATATTAATATGTACGCATGTTGATGAGCTTTATGCACTCACTACAAAGTAATTCATGACAAGAAAAGCATACCTACAGCAAGATGGCAAGTTTATGAAGCTAACCATGGCAAGAACAATAGCATAGCATGTATGGATCAACTATAATAAGCTTGGCAAAATGGCATATCATGTTAAGAATCAGCCAGAAATATTTTATACCAAAAGTAGAGCCAGATTGAGTCATGCTATGGCACTCCAAAATTGCAAACAATTGCAGTAATGGATCAACTACAACTATAGCTACAAAACATCCTTACTGAACATCCCCAAAATATGCATGGATCTCTCTGTAGCATCAAGTTTACATGGCAACAAAATTACAGCAGACAAGGACTCTGAGAAATCACTAAGATTCTGAAATCAGAAATATTACGGGGCCTACTTTGCATGCTTGTGCTAGTCACCACAGAGATCACAAAAATACATGTACTGCACCACTGGAAAGATGGCATGGCATACTTCAAAACACATGTAGAGCTCATGCTCAAAAGATGCACAGATTAAATGATACAAAAATAACAAATCACCAAGTTCTGATAAGAACCAGAGAATATCAGCAACTAGCCCTCTTCCAACAGAGATTTGGGCATCAAGATGGCCTCTAATGAACATGGTGCAATTGAACAAAATGAAGAGCATCACGAGACGAACAATTCGACATATTACACGCGCGAATCGGAGCTACATGCAAGAAGTTACGATGCTAAGAACATAACATGATAATGACAAAATTTATGACAGAGATCTCGA
>NC_057796.1:277290356-277405040 GCF_018294505.1 Triticum aestivum | reverse complement strand
GGCGGCGGGGCACGCGGGCCTGGGCGGGCCGCGCCTGGGCCCGGCGGGCCGCGGCGGCGGGGACGGCGGCCAGGACAGGTGGCGGCGTGTGGTTCGCAGAGGGGGCGGTTGGACATGTCCGACGGCGGCGCGGAGATGTCCGGCGGCGCGAGGGGAGCGGACCTAGGGTTAGGGTGGAATTCATCCGCGAATTTCGGGGGAGGGGGTGTTTATATAGGTAGAGGGAGCTAGGAGAGTCCAAACGAGGAGCGGTTTTCGCCCACGCAATCGTGATCGAACGACCGAGAGCATGGCAGGGACTTAGAGGGGTTTTGGGGCTGTTTGAAGGGGGGTTTTGCTGCAATGTCAAAACGGACTTTGCGGTTACCCGGTTAACCGTTGGAGTACCAAACGACCTCCAAATGGAACGAAACTTGACCGGTAGTCTACCGGTGGTATACCAAGGCCACTTGACAAGCCTCGGTTCATTCCGAGAAAGTTTGACACCCACACACGAAAGACAACAAGAGGGGTGCGCCGGAGGAGATAGGAGTGCCGGATTGCAAAACGGACAACGGGGAAAATGCTCGGATGCAAGAGACGAACACGTATGCAAATGCAAAGCACATGATGACATGGTATGAAATGCAGATGATGACATGGAAAAATGCAACACGCAAGCAAATGACATGGCAACGACAGCGAATAACTGGCAGACACCTGGCGCATCGGATCCGGGGCGTTACATTAACCTAGACAAGTTATGAGCTACGGGGTTCTCAGCTCCTTTTCTATCAGTAATATGTAAATCAAATTCTTGTAGCAAAAGAACCCACCTAATGTGCTAGGTTTAGCATCTTTCTTTTCCATAAGATATTTTTAGCAACATGATCAGTGTGAACAATTACTCCGGAATCAGCAATGTAAGATCTGAATTTGTCACAAGCAAACACGAATGCTAAAAATTCTTTTTCAGTAGTAGCATAAATTCTTTGGGCACTGTCTAGAGTTTTACTAGCATAATGAATAACATTCAATTTCTTATCAACTCTTTGTCCTAGAATAGCACCAACAACATAATCACTAGCATCACACATAATTTCAAAAGGAAAGTTCAATCGGGTGGTTGAACAATAGGTGCAGAAGTTAGAGCTTTCTTAAGCGTTTCAAAGGCTTCTACACAATCATCATCAAAAACAAATGGAACATCCTTTTGTAAAAGATTTGTAAGAGGCCTAGAAATTTTAGAGAAGTCTTTAATAAACCTCCTATAGAAACCAACATGACCAAGAAAACTGCGAGTACCTTTAATATCTTTAGGACATGGAATTTTCTCAGTTGCATCAACTTTAGTTTTATCCACCCCAATAGCTCGCTCAGAAATTTTATGCCCCAAGACAATACCTTCGTTAACCATAAGGTGGCACTTCTCCCAATTCAAGACAAGACTAGTTTGCTCACATCTCCGCAAGACTCGATCAAGGTTGCTTAAGCTATCATTAAAAGGAGTTCCATGAATATAAAAATCATCCATGAAAACCTCAACAATCTTTTCACAAATCATAGAATATAGCATTCATACATTTTTGAAAGGTAGCAGGTGCATTGCATAAACCAAAAGGCATACATTTATAAGTGTAAGTTCCAAAAGGACATGTAAAGGTGGTTTTCTCTTGATCAGGTTGTGAAATAGGTATCTGAGTAAAACCAGAATATCCATCAAGAAAACAAAAGTGTGTGTGCTTAGATAGTCTTTCTAGCATTTGATCAATAAAAGGCAGAGGGTAATGATCTTTTCTAGTAGCTTTATTTAACTTTCTGAAATCAATTACCATTCTATAGCCAGTAACAATTCTTTGTGGAATAAGTTCATTTTTATCATTAGGAACAACCATAATACCTCCCTTCTTAGGGACACAATGAACAGGACTTACCCATCTACTATCAACTATGGGATATATTATACCTGCTTCCAGAAGCTTTAATATTTCAGTTCTTACCACTTCTTTCATCTTAGGATTCAAACATCGTTGATGATCAACAACGGGTTTAGCATCAGGTTCCATATTAATCTTGTGTTGACAGAGAGTGGGACTAATGCCCTTAAGATCAACAAGAGTATATCCAATAGCAGCACAGTGCTTCTTCAGAATTTTGAATAATCTTTCCTCTTCATGTTCTGAAAGGTTAGCACTAATAATAACAAGACATATTTTTCTCATCGAGATAAGCATATTTCAAAGTGTCAGGCAATTGTTTTAATTCAAACACAGGATCACCTTTAGGTGGAGGAGGACCTCCTAGAGTTTCAATAGGCAAATTGTGTTTAAGTAGAGGTCGTTGTTCAAACAAATTTTTATCTATTTCATTTCTTTCATGCATATGCATATCATTTTCATGGTCTAGCAAATATTGTTTTAGCAGATCAGTAGGAGGCACGACAATAGAAGCAAGACCAATTATTTCAACCTTACTAGGTAATTCTTTCTTATGAGGTTATCTACTAAACTTGGAGAAATTAAACTCATGAGACTCATCACCAAAGCTAACACTGATAGTTTGTTTTTCACAATCTATTTTAGCATTAACGGTGTTCAAGAAAGGTCTACCAAAGATAATGGGACAAAAGTCATAGTGTGGGGAACCAAGAACTAGAAAATTAGTAGGATATTTTATTTTCCCACACAAGACTTCAACATATCTGTCGGATTTCGGGTTCCGGCAAAACCCTTGAGGTTCGAACACTGGGGTGCGCACGAAGATCTCCCCTACCTAATCACGCCCTCAGCCTCACCGTGATCTCAAAGCCTAGCTCCACGAACCCGCAAAGAGAGAGACACGAGATTTATACTGGTTTGGGCCACCGTCGTGGTGTAATACCCGACTCCAGTGTGGTGTGGTGGATTGCCTCGTGGGCTGATGATGAATAGTACAAGGGGAAGAACAGCCTCCTGAGGGGAGGCGTTCTTGTGCTTGGTGAACTTGTGTGGTTGAGGGAGAGCTCAATTATTAGTCCCTCTATGGTGGTGCCTAGCCCTATTTATAGAGGCCCTGGTCCTCTCCCCAAATATTCAGCGGGAAGGGAGCCAACAATGGCCGAATTCGAAGGGAGACAACTAGTACAAGTTATCCTGACTAAAGGTGGTCTTCGCCTGCCAAAGGCTCTGGTGATGACGCCGTCTTGGGCTCCACGGTGACCTCCGTCCTGCAGTCCTACATGTCTTGGTGTCGTTGCACCGATATGGAAACCTTTGCCTGATGCCTCGGGACTCCTCGCCTGCGCTTGCCCCTTTAGCACCAAAGAGGAAACGAGGACACTGCGTGCGCTGACGCCCGCCTGGCGCCCGCCTGGCTCCAGTTGAGGGAGTCCTGGAGTAAGGGGTCCTCGGGCGTCCGGCCTGCTATCCATGGGCCAGACTGATGGGCTATGAAGACATGAAGGCCGAAGACTGTACCCGTGTCCGGATGGGACTCTCTTTGATGTGGAAAGCAAGCTAGGCGGCCAACTATGAAGATTCCCTCTAATGTAACCGACTCCATGTAACCCTAGATCTCTCCGGTGTCTATATAAATCGGAGAGCGTAGTCCGGATAGGCGGATACACATTACCATATTTATACAGGCTAGGCTTTTAGGGTTTAGCCATTACGATCTCATGGTAGATCAACTCTTGTAATAATCATATTCATCAAGATCAATCAAGCAGGAAGTAGGGTATTACCTCCATAGAGAGGGCCCGAACCTGGGTAAACATCGTGTCCCCCGTCTCCTGTTACCATCAATCCTAGACGCACAGTTCGGGACCCCCTACCCGAGATCCGCCGGTTTTGACACCGACATTGGTGCTTTCATTGAGAGTTCCACTGTGTCGTCGACGAAAGGTTCGATGGCTCCTTCAATCGTCCTCCCCGGACAGATTTTTGTGTTCGGCGGCTTCGTACTGCGGGCCAACTCGCTTGGGCATCTGGAGCAGGTCGATAGCTACGCCCCTGGCCATCAGGTCAGATTTGGAAACTTGAACTACATTGCGGATACCCGTGGAGACTTGATCTTCAGTGGGTTTGAGACCGCGGCGATTGCTCTCCCTCGCCCCGATGAACATGACTTAGATCTGTCATCGGATCACATCCAGGAGATGGTTCCTGTTGCTGCAACTGCCTTAGAACCGAAGCAGATCATGCCCTCTGAGGCCACAAAGTCCGCGGCGTTGGAGCCACACACGGACTCGACATCCTGCAATATTTGCGTCAGTGGAACTCCGGACTCATCTCCGGCTATAAGTTCTGGACAAGGTACGCCTGCGGACACTGAGCTGGATCGGTTATCGATTTTCGAATTTAGCGCCACAGACATCTTCCAGCACTCACCTTTTGGTGACGTGCTAAAATCTTTAAAGAACTTGTCCTTGGAGGAGGACTCACAGCTGAACTATGTTCGGTTCGAGCTAGAGGCGGATGACGAGGAATTTTGCTTCCCACCCACCACCCACTTCATAGCCACTGCCGATGACTTAACTGACGTGCTTGACTATGGCTTCGAAGACATCGGCGGTATGGACAATGATGCCAACAAGGAGCAAGGCCAAGACCCGCCATTCACTGGACGTTGGATGGCCACCTCTTCGTACGACGTGTACATGGTTGATACACCTAAAGGATCTGGCGACGACAAAGAAGAGCCAGATGCGAATAAACCCTCTAAGACGCAGTCCAAGCGCCGACGGCCCAAACGCCGTTCTAAGCCCCGTCGCTCAAAACACGGCAACACTGGCACCGGAGAAAATAGTACTCCGGGCGACGCCGAGAACAATGAAGACCCTGTCGGAGCTGCATCCGAACAGGAGGAACACGACAACGGGCAAGATAACCCTGATGAACAGGCCATAGAAGATGACTCGGAGGACGATAGTTACCGTCCACCCTCCGAGGAGGAGACAAGCCTCGGCAACGAAGACTTCATCGTGCCTGAGGATCCTCTGGAGTAGGAGCACTTTAAGCTTCAGCTCATAGCCACTTCAAGGAGCCTGAAAAAGAAACAGCAGCAGCTTCAAGCTGAACAAGATCTGCTCGTCGACAGATGGACTGATGTCCTGACAGCCGAAGAATACGGCCTCAAGCGCCCAGCCAAGAGCTACCTGTTAAGGATATAAACCTTAGAGTCACCCGCCCGGTGGGGCTGGGTTACTCATAAGGGTCATCACCTGAAGCCCGGCGCCAAGCTTGAAGACGGTGGGCCAAAGATGGGCTTAAGACCCGGAGATGGCTTAGGGCCCGTAGTTACAACCGTCATTATGGTAGAACTTGTAGTGTAAGGCAAGAATAGTTGAGAGTCCGAGCCGGACACTCTTATGAGCCGGCCGGGACTCTGAGAGCTGCTGGGCGTCAACCTCTCTATATAAGGGGACGACCCGGCAGCGGTTTAGGGGTAAGAAAGATCTCGTCGAGAGCCAGGCATAGCAGTTAAGCTCCCTGGTCATTGAAACCCTAATCAATACCACCTCAACTGGACGTAGGCTTTTACCTTCACCGTAAGGGGCCGAACCAGTATAAACCCTCGTGTTCCTTGTCCCGTTTAACCCCTTCAAGCTTCCTAGCGGCGATGGCTCCACGACTAAGTCCTAGCTTGAGGACATCTGCCGTGACAATTCCACGACAGTTGGCACCCACCGTGGGGCCAGCGCACGGTGGATTTGAGTTCTTGAAGGGCAGCTTCGAAGGGCTCAAGGGATACGCTGTGGGCCGGATGACCAAGAGTCGTCGCGGCAAGCTCTACATCGACGATGCAAACTGGGGCCCCGACGCCGGCTCAATTGAGTATGGATACCGGGTCCCCTTCGGCGGAATTCATGTTTTCATTGGCAAGATTGGTGAGTTGGGCCCTGAGCCGGATCTCTGCGCCGATCTCATCGAGATGGCTCAGCGCGCACGACCCGCCCGGGCGCTGCCTGCCTTGAAGCATGCTTTTGTGGGATGTATCCATGGAGGGCTCTCTGATGGATCTGGATCTGGTGATGAGACGGCCGCCGGCTCTGACGGTGAGTCATCCACAGATGAGTCAAACTCGTTGTATCAACTTCAAGATGGCAGGCTCATGGGTTGTTCCGATGGTGACAGTATTCCGGACCCGTTTGAGCCGCCGAGCCGGGTTGGAATCTTCATGGCCGGTGCGCAGCCTGTTCAGAACCCTACTGCTAGGGCGGGAAACCCGGTGCCCTCGCCGGCTCAGGTGCTGATGGATCTCACGGACAAGATGACGGCCCTGTTGACCGCCGCGGTTGACCCGGCGGATCAAGCTCAGCATGACGCGGAGGTGGCGCAGTTAAAGTTAGATCTAGTGAAAGCCAAGGAGGATCTGGCAGCGGAAGGGATCAGGATGGCTGCGGAGAGGGCGGCTCTCGACGCCCAAACTCAGTTGATTCAGGCGTAGTCCTTCCGGCTCACGATGGATCAGAACGCGTCCAATGAGGTCATGAGAAGGAGGCATCAAAAGGCCCAATATCGACTCCCTCCGGTCTACGATCCTCGAAACCTCTTCAACACGCCAGGTGCAGGGTCTAGTAACCTGCCAGGGATCATAGTGCCCGGGTCTGGGACCCCTGTTCAGCCACAAGTGATGGGGCCTCCCCGGGTGAACCCTGCCCCGCCTCAGTATGTGCCAATACCACCGGGTCATTATGCTAACCCGCTGGAGAACATGGTCGCCGCAGCAGCACGGCTGGCGGCCCTCCCAATTGACGGCGACTCTCTAATGGCTATTGAAACTCGCCGGGTCAGGGAACTCCTTCAGACAGCGCTGGCGCAGCAAGAGGCGTACTCTTATAGCCGGGACAGGATCCACTCGACCCCTCGTCCAGGCCGGAGCCCGAGTTATAGCAGACACATGGTCTCAGCGACCGGCTCAAGTAATGTCCGACGCCATGACCCGCCCCCTGGCCATAGCCCGGCTCATAAGGGAGCCTTTCACGCAGCAGACCAAGACAAAGCGCGGCAAGAGGCGGAGCAGGTGCCTCAGTTGACGGCTTACCAGACTCCCCCGGCTTATCCGACGACTTCCGTCGACGTGGGTATCCCTACGATGACTGGAGGTGTCCCTTGTTTAGTGCCAGCTCTCCGCAATGAACGTCTACCCAAGGACTTCAAAGGCCCTAGGAAGGTGCCTAATTACACGGCTGACTTACAACCCGGAGCCTGGATAGAAAGTTACGAGATGGCCATGGAACTGCTGGAGGTCAGTGAAGCGGCGATGGCCAAGTACTTCACCATGATGCTAGATGGGACTGCCCGCACTTGGTTGAAAGGGCTACCGCCAAATTCCATCGGATCTTGGGCTGAGCTGAAGGCCCGGTTCATACAAAACTTCAAAGACACTTGTAGGCAGTCTATGTCAATAGTGGATTTGACTAACTGTAAACAGCAGGAGGGTGAGTCTACGACACATTGGGTTCGCCGGGTCAAAGAGATCATACATTCATCGGATAAGATGGATGCCGGCTCTGCAGTCTTAATGTTGGAGCAAAATTGTCGTTTTCTGCCCCTGAAGATGAAACTCGGGCGGCTTAAGCGCGACTGCAATGATATGGGTACGCTGATGGCGGCTCTCGTCAAGTACGCCGATTCTGATAGTACCAAGGACCCCGCTTCAGATGATGAAAGGACAGGTAAGGGAAAGAAGAACGACAATGGCAAGGGTCCTCAGCATAACCCAGGGAACCAAGGAGGTGGCAAGTGTAAGGCCGACGGCAACCTAGAGTTCGTGGCCAACGCCAGCTCACAGGGTAATAGCCAGAGACGCAAGGGGAGGCCCCCTCCCCGAGCCGGCGGGTCAGGCCCGACGCTGGAGCAGCTGTTGAATGAGCCCTGTCCAAGGCATGGCTCTAGAGAGAAGCCAGCTACTCATCTATGGAAGGATTGTGCAATCATGAAGGCCTTTAAGAATTCCAACGCCTTTAACGGCAGCAATGGCCCGGGCGGTGGCTCAGGCATCGGCGGCTTTCATGGCCCGGGCGGCGGCTCAAATTCTAATCCTCAGAACGGTCAAGGGGGCTTTAATCAGCAGTCTGGCCAGGGTCATCAACAGCAGCAGGGGGGTTATCAGACCAATCCAAAGCAGCTTAGCGGTGGACAGTATCATGTATTTACCACCAGTCTGTGTAAGCGAGATCAGAAGCTTCATAAGAGGGTTGTGAATGCTGTTGAGCCGGTGATTCCACGCTATTTAAGATGGTCTGAGCAGCCTATCGTGTGGAGTAGGGAGGATCACCCTCCCCGGGTGGATAATCCGGGTCACTTGGCCTTGGTGGTGGCTCGTCAAGTGGGAGGATATAAGTTCACTAAGGTGCTCATGGATGGAGGCAGCAGCATCAACATCCTCTATTATGAGACTTTCCGTCGTATGGGGTTGATTGATAAGAACCTCAGCCAGTCAAACACTATTTTCCATGGTGTGCTACCTGGTAAGTCGGCTTATCAGTCGGCAAGATCGAGTTGGAAGTGGCCTTTGGAGACGAGCACAACTACAGGGTGGAAAAATTGACCTTTGGGGTGGTCAAGATAAGAAGCCCGTATCATGCCATATTTGGGCGGCCGGCTTACGCCAAGTTCATGGCATGGCCGTGTTACGTGTATTTACAGCTCAAGATGCCGGGTCTCAATGGGACCATTGCGGTTCATGGCAGCCGGAAAGTGGCCTTGGAGTGTGAGGAAGGCGATGCAGCTTATGCAGAATCTGTTTGTGCAACAGAGGAGTTAAAATTTTACAAGGACAATGTTGACCCAACAGATATGACCTCTCTGAAAAATCCGACTACGGAGCATGAGCCGGCAATGAAATTTAAGTCGGCTGATGAGACTAAACTTGTTGATTTCGTTCCAGGTGATTCATCTCAGCAGTTTAGCATCAGTGCCAATCTGGATCCAAAATAGGAAAGCGCGCTCATCGAGTTCATCCGTGAGAATAGGGACATTTTTGCATGGAAGCCTTCTGACATGCCAGGTGTGCCTAGAGAACTCGCTGAGCACACTCTCAATGTTGATCCGAAATTTAAGCCGGTCAGGCAATTCCTTCGGCGGTTTAATGAAGAGAGGCGGAAAGCTATTGGTGAAGAGGTGGCCCGGCTCTTGGCGGCCGGGTTTATTGTTGAAGTCTTTCACCCAGAGTGGTTAGCTAACCCGGTGCTCGTGCTCAAGAAGAACGGCACCTGGCAGATGTGTGTGGACTACACGGACTTAAACAAGGCGTGTCCGGCTAATCCTTTTCCCCTTCCCCGTATTGATCAAATCATTGATGCTATGGCGGGTTGTGATCGCTTAAGTTTCTTGGATGCTTATTCTGGATATCATCAGATTAAAATGGCAGTTAAGGACCAGGAGAAGACGGCGTTCATCACTCCCTTTGGAGCCTTCTGCTATGTGTCTATGCCCTTTGGACTCAAGAGTGCGCAGGCGACTTATCAGCGTTGCGTGCAGAACTGTCTTCGTAACCAGATTGGGCGCAATGTTCATGCTTATGTGGATGATATTGTGGTTAAATCAAGGAAGGAGGAAACCTTGATAGATGATCTGAGGGAAACCTTTGATAATCTCCGGGTCTACAAGATGATGCTTAACCCGGCCAAGTGCGTTTTTGGTGTTCCTGCAGGCAAGCTCTTGGGGTTTTTGGTTTCTAACAGAGGCATTGAAGCTAACCCGGAGAAGATCAAGGCCATCACCTCCCTGGCTAAGCCGGCATGTATAAACGACGTCCAGCGCTTGGCGGGTCGTGTCGCTGCTTTAAGCCGGTTTATAAGCCGTTTGGGTGAGAAGGCCATGCCATTATATCACTTGATGAAGAAAACTGATGACTTTGTCTGGAATGATGCAGCTAATACTGCTTTTGAGGATTTGAAGAGGCAGCTGGCAGAGCCCCCAGTCCTTGCTGCTCCGGTTGACAAGGAGCCTTTATTGCTGTATGTGGCTGCTAACACACGAGCCGTCAGTGTGGCTGTGGTGGTGGAGCGCAAGGAAGAGGGTAAGGAGCATCCGGTTCAGCGGCCGGTTTATTATGTCAGCGAAGTGCTCATCGAGTCCAAACAGCGTTATCCACATTGGCAGAAGCTCGTTTATGGTGTGTTCATGGCAAGCCGGAAGCTTAAGCATTATTTCCAGGGTCACCCCATCACCGTGGTCAGTTCTCACCCCCTTGGAGATATCATTCAAAACAGAGAGGCCACAGGGAGAGTGGCTAAGTGGGCTATAGAGCTCGGACCTCATGGTCTGAAATACGTACCACGCACTGCTGTTAAATCTCAAGCCTTGGTGGATTTCATCAACGATTGGACAGAATTACAAGTGCCCGAACAAAAGCCGGATAACACATATTGGACTATTCACTTCGACGGGTCCAGGCAATTGGAGGGCTCGGGGGCTGGAGTCGTGTTGGCTTCCCCTAAAGGTGACAAGTTCCATTATGTGCTACAGTTGATGTTTCCTTGCACTAACAATGCGGCTGAGTATGAGGCCTTGCTCCATGGTCTTCGGATGGCTAAGGAGATGAGTTTGAGCCGGGTAAGGTGCTTCGGCGACTCAGACTTGGTGGCTCAACAAGTATCAGGCAAGTGGGATTCCAAGGACCCTCTCATGGTGGCTTATCGCCGTGAGGTTGATGCCATTGCTGGACACTTTCAGGGTTATCAAGTAGAGCACATCGATCGCAGGAAGAACGAGGCGGCTGATGCTTTAAGCTGGCTGGGCTCTCAGCGAAAACCGGTGCCGCCTAATACTTTCCTGGACGTCTTGCATCACCCTTCTATTAAGTTTCCTACAGAGGAAGGCTTGGTTGTCCCTGACCCGGAAGCACAGTTGGTGGCGGCTCTCCACATCATCCCGGACTGGACAGTGCCCTATCTGGCTTACATGACCCAGGGAGATTTGCCTGAGGATGAAACTTTGGCCAGACAAATAACCCGGCGGTCTAAGTCAATGGTTGTTATCAATGGTGAGCTGCATCGCCGCAGTGTTACAGGGGCATTCCAGCGTTGTGTCTCCCCTGAGGAAGGTCAAGAGATCTTGCGTGAGATTCATGAAGGGGATTGTGGCCATCATGCCGGCTCAAAATCCCTTGTGGCCAAGGCTTTTCGTCATTGTTTTTATTGGCTGACGGCTCATGCTGATGCGCAGGACTTGGTCAGTAAATGTGATGGTTGCCAAAGGTTCTCGCGACGGGCTCATGTGCCGGCTCAGGAGCTCAGGATGATCCCAATTACTTGGCCCTTTGCGGTCTGGGGGCTTGATATGGTTGGGCCTTTTAAAAGGTCCAAGGATAAGAAGACCCACCTCTTGGTGGCAGTTGACAAATTTACAAAGTGGGTTGAAGCAGAGCCAGTTAGCAAGTGTGATGCAGCCACGGCGGTTCAGTTTATGAAAAAGGTGATCTTTCGCTTTGGCTTTCCACACAGCATTATAACTGACAATGGTACCAATCTATCCAAAGGTGCCATGGAGGAGTTTTGTCAACGAGAGCATATTCGGCTTGATGTTTCATCAGTGGCTCATCCTCAATCCAATGGTCAAGCTGAGAGAGCTAATCAGGAGATTCTGAAGGGCATCAAGCCCCGGCTTTCGGTCCCTTTGCAACGGACGCCGGGTTGTTGGGTGGAGGAGTTGCCCTCCGTGTTATGAAGCATCAATACTACTCCTAACAGGTCTACGGGTTACACGCCTTTCTTCATGGTTTATGGAGCGGAAGCAGTCCTCCCCAGTGACATCCGTCATGACTCGCCTCGAGTAGCAGCTTATGTTGAGGCGGATAATGAACAGGCGCGCCAAGATGCTCTTGACTTGTTGGACGAGCAGCGTGATGTGGCAGCGGCTCGATCCGCGATTTACCAACAAGACCTGCGCCGTTATCACAGTCGCCGGGTTAAGTCCCGGGTCTTCCAGGAAGGTGATCTGGTGCTCCGGCTCATCCAAGATCAAACAGATGCCCACAAGTTATCCCCGCCTTGGGAAGGACCCTTTGTGGTCAGCAAGAACTTGCATAACGGTTCATATTACCTCATTCACATTCGGGAGCACAAAGATTCACGCAAGTCGGAGGAGGAGACCCGTCGACCGTGGAACATAGCTCAGCTTCGACCCTATTATACTTGAGGCACCGGCTCTCGTAATGTATATATTTCTATAGCCATGTATATATTATGATAAGCAATAAAGCAGGACCTCTGTCCTTTTTTCTCCTACCAAAGGTGAACGTGTTGTTTCCATTGCAAGATCACATGATAACTTGAAGGAGGATCCGGCTTATGATCGTATTCGAATCTAGCCGTACGCGATATGATCACTTGGGGGCTTCCTGTTCAAACATACGTCGTATTCGAACCAAAGAGAACATAGCTGTCGATACCCATTTGATTGGCAAAGTGCCGAGCTCATTGGGGAGTTTTCTTTGATCATATTTGAATCATAGTTCAACCCCCTTCGGGAACCGACGTGGATCGTATTCGAATCAGCGTCGTTAAACAACTCTTAAGGTCATTTGGGGGCTTCCTGTTCAAACATGGGTCGTATTCGAACCAAAGAGAACATAGCTGTCGGTACCCTCTTGATTGGCATCGCCAAACCCACTGGGGGCTATGTGATCGCATTCGAATCTTAGCTTAACCCTTTGGGACGGGTTTCTGGTCGTATTCGAACCGGAAGCCCCTGAGTTTTGATTTTCTGATTTACAACGAATTCTTCTGTGTCAATTGTGCACATGGCGGTTCTTATTCCGCCGGCTTAACTTTGATTCACAGTGCTTGTCAGACACAATCGGCGTTATCAAGATTGGTAAACCGGAATTGAGGTACCAACCTTGCTATTCCGGGTTATATAAACCGGAAGTGTACTTGAAGGCCGGTAAGTGTGTTATTACGGTTATATCAAGGATATGATTGAGGATCAGTCTTTCGTGACTTAGATCTTTATTCCGGGTTATATGTACGAGACTACGATTCTCAGTGCGGTAAGCCGCCTAGAGACTTGTGATTTGTTTTTCTATGCAGGATAGTTAAAGGCAACTATTTTGAGCTTAAGGAAAATGAATGATCAATTATGACCCGGAGAAATATAAGGAAGCAACTTCAATGGAATTCAGCATTCAACACGTGCACGATGGCACGGCAAAGTTAAAGTGTTGGTCCTATTCTATTACAAGACTCCCTGAGTCCAAAAGGGTGAAGCATTGTTTGAAATAAGCCGCCTACAGAGTTAAGACGCTTGCTGGGTTGAAGCTTCCGGCTCATCCCTCTCCGCTCCTCCGGCTGTTCCCAAGACCTGGAAGGTTGACGATTTCCAGTCAAAGCCGCTCAGAGCTTCAAATTGAGCTTCCTCGTCAATTAACCCGGCCGGGTCAATTTCCGGGGCAAAGGTGTGCTTACGAGTCGGCGGGACTAGGCTGATGGCTTCATAATGCGGAGTGGGGATCCTCTGATTCTCTGCATCGTAGCCCGACTGGTACTTGGTCAGATCATTGTCATTCCCAATCAGGGTGGCCACCGGGCGCACAATCTTCACACAGGCAGCAAAGTCCTTTTGGTCGAAAGGGGTGCCGTCTTCCTTCAAGCTGGGATAACCAGGTGCAATGTCCGCTAGGTCTAGCTCTGGAAGGAAAGCCTTGGCCCGGCTTAGAGCAGCTATGGCTCCGGCTCTTGCAGATGCCCATCGCAGCTCTTGAACACGCTGAGGGAGAACGGCCAGCCGGCGAAGTACTTCTGCCAGGTGAGTCGGCACCTCATTGGATAGGGCCACCACGGCCAAGGCGCGCTGGGACCCGGTGTAGAGTTGTTCCACCAGAGTGTACACGGCCTTCAACTTGGTCAGCACACTTTGGTTGAGGTTGGCGCTTCTTGGACCTGTTTAACAGAGTAAGATAAGCCGCTGGCAATGATGGGTGTTACGAGACATAAAGATTGGAAACTTGATGAAAGCCGGTGGAATAACTTACCGAAGATTGCGGCGACCATCTGTGACACGTGGCGCTTTAAGCCGGAGAGTTCGGCGGTTCTCACCGTCAGAGCCTTCTCCGCCTGTTCGGCCCGGCTCACCAGAGTAGCTTTCTCTTCGGCCCAAGTTTTCCGTTCAGCTTCAAAGTTCTTCTTCAGCTTCTCTTGAGCAGCAATACTAGACACAAATTTGGCGTTGGCCTTCCGGGTCTCAGTTTCCTGCGTCCTCAGGCGGGTCTTCAGATCAGAGATGTCAGCCTCAAGCTTCTGGCAAGCAGCCTGCACAATTTCCGGGTTATAATATAAACAGTTACTATGCAAGTTTAAAGTCCCAAGTGCTTTCCAAGCAAAGACACTTGGCACTTGGGGGCTAATGCATGTTGAAAGTCTATCTACAAATTACCGGTTCATGGAAGTAAGCCGGAACTTAAGTCTACAACATATTCAATCATAAGTCGTCGACTTGGGGGCTAGTGTGGTAAAGGTAACTATGCAGTAAGCAGTAGAGTGGTACCTCAGACTTCTGCTGTATCTGATTCACCATGTTGATCTCCAAATCCCGGCTCTTGTGCACCTGACTCACATAGCCGGAGACGATCTCTGCGACGCTCCAGTTCGTATAGTTGGTGAGGTCCAGATTGGCCCGACTGCGCTCTAGCATCTCTTCCTTGGCGGAGCACTTGGCCAGCACAGTGGGTCTCCCCGGCTCAACAAACTCCGTCCGGGTGATTACCACGTCCGTGTCATCGGCCGGCAGAGCCGGGCTGGAGATATACGGGTTGGTGGAAGTCTCCATGGCTGGCTCGTCGGTGGGAGCGGTGGCTTCAGGAGCAGAGGCGGCTGGCGGCTCTTGAGCGGAAACTTCCGGTTCCGTCACGACCAACTCCTCCGCCGGCTTATTTTTCTTTTCTCTTTACTGAGCTTTGCTTGAGCACTGAAAGGACAAGAGGTTAGTACAAAAGTATGAGTAAAGATAAAGCACAGCAAGAGATGATCATCATTACCCGGGTACGGTCTTGAAAGCCGGCAGATTCGACTGCATTGAGTCACAAGAGGAAGGAGACGTTTCCTGATAATTTGAATCAGAAGAATTGAGAGGTTGACGTATAACACCCGCCAGGGGATGAAAAGGATATAAGTTGGAGATAACCTTGGACCGGCGCTTCCTTGATGCCTCAGGTAAGCCGGAGGAGAGGTCAGCATCCTTGTTGGTCCGGGTGTGCCGCCGGCTCTCATGAATCTGTTGCTTCAAAAGAAATTGAGGATCTTGATAAGCTAAAGGATGTGAAAATCTTACTTTCCGGGTTACCCTTCGGACTTTCAGCCTTGGCAAGGTCTCCGAGTCAGAGGAAAGTGTCATTACCTCTTCAACCACCGGGTTACTTGCTCTGGTGTCATCCTGTTGATGAACAGTATTGATAAGGTGGACAGAAACAAACAAGAAATACAACAAGGGCTCACAGGTTCAGGGGTTACCTCTGACTCGGAGCTGTCACTCAGTTGAAGCAGCTCTGAGGCAGTGGGCCTGCTTCCCTTCTTGCGGGGAGCGGCTCTCTTGGCGGCTTTCTTAGCCTTCCTGGCATTCTTGGCCGCCTCATGGTCATATTTGACCTTCCAGAATTTGTCGTCAGCCTGAAAAATACAATGACGATGTCTTAAGGTTCAGATGAACGCTATTTACAGAAGAAAATAAGATGTTCAGATCAGCGGCTTACCGCTGGGGCCGGGTTGGTCTTGCAGAAGGGGCTTAAGCCGGTCCTCCCGCAGTCTGCCAAGCTCTCGTTCAAGAGGGCCTTGGTCATGTCTTCAGCAACGTCTTCAGGAAGATCATTGCGGCTATGTCGCAGGGGGTCATCTTTCCGGCCTGTATACTCACACATTAAGCCGGGGCGGCGGCTTAAGGGGATCACCCGCCACGAGATCCAGACTCGGACCAGATCAATGCCATTAAGGCCATTTCCCAGGAGAGCCTTGATTTTGTTGATGGTGGGGATCAGAGGTTGGCGCTCCGCCTGAGATAACTTGTCTGACAGAGGGTGAGTTGGTTCCAGACGCGAAGGACGAAAGCCGGGCAGTGGGCTCTCGTCAGCCGGCGACGTGTCTTGGCAGTAGAACCACGTCTGGTTCCAGTCCTTTGGGTGGCTTGGCGGCTCGGCGTAAGGAAAAAGGCAGTCTCTCCGTCGCTGAATGGAGATTCCACCAAGTTCCAAGCTCGGCCCGTTGGCGCACTCGTTCTGGCGGTTCAGATAAAAGAGTTCTCTGAAGAGCAGCAGGCTGGGCTCTTCTCCAAGGTAGACCTCGCAGAATACTTGGAAATTGCATATATTCGACACCGAGTTGGGTCCTATGTCTTGTGGCCATAGATCAAAGAAATTCAGCACATCTCTAAAGAACTTTGAGCCGGGCGGTCCGAAGCCCCGGCTCATGTGATCAGCAAAAATTACCACCTCCCCGTCCCTTGGCTGTGGTCTCTCCTCTGATGGGTCGGGGGCACGGTAGGACATGACGTCCTTCTTGGGCAGGTAACCCGACTTCACGAAATTTGCTAAGGTCTCGTCGGTGACGTTGGACCTCATCCAATTGCATGTGATGGGTGCTTTGGGAGCTTTGGGAGGCATGGTGAAAGTCGGAAGCCTATGATAAAAGGAAATGTCCGGTTTAATTATAAGCCGGAGGAAATTTACAGTTCAATGTTTAAAGTGGCGGCTTATGGAGGGGCCTAATGACATATATCTAAGTGCATCGGGTTATCTAAGCCGCTGGAGGTATTGAGAGTAATTCAATTGTCTACAGCCTTGTCGTAAATGAGCCGGAAGGTTTTACGGTGCGTGGCTTCTTTAAGCCGGAAATGTAAACCGCCATGACTCAGCAGGTGCAGTTTTTTACTAAGTGTGGTGAAAACAGGTTTCACACATCGCAGTAACTAATTTGGATCAAAACGGTCGGCCAAAAAGGAAAGTTTCTAGACCTAAAACAGACACAGGAGAAGTTCGCGGGTTAGAACGGAGCCTCTATGCAGTAAAAAGGGATCTATGTACATTGGGAATGGAAGTGAAACAGCTACCGCGGCAGTTCTATACAAGTATAAGATCAAGAAGGGTGGTAAAAATCAAATCTACCGAGAACCCGCGAAGAATGGTGAAGAACACGGGAAGAACAGGAAGAAACCCTACTGAAGATCTGTTCTACGGGGCAACAAAGACTTACAGGGTGCTGGTGAGTCGCGGAGGTCGCCGCCGTTTTCTCTGGACACAACAGGTTGATGCAGCGGCCGGAGTTGGTGAGGAGGAGGAGACCCGCGGCGGCGGCGGCGATGGAGCTCGAGCGGGAGAACAGTGGCGAGAGGAGGAAGACGAGTGGCTGGAGGTTCAACGGGACGGGCTATTTATAAGGCAAGGCTCATAAGTGGGCGCGAGAAATGAGGAGGCCACAGCGCGATTATCTCACCATAAAAACGCCTCGATTTTTGGGATGGCAGTAAAGATAAGATCCGTTGCGGATATGGTGGAGTAAAAAATGGACTTAATGGAAGATGACGTCACGGCAGATTACCCGGAATCTAGAGGATGACGTCACGCCGGGTTATGGCCTTCACACAATTGTAAGCCGGAGATTTTCTATCGAAAGGATTGAAGATTGACATGAGCCGACTCAAATCAATCTGGGGCCTAATGTTGAGGATATAAACCTTAGAGTCACCCGCTCGGTGGGGCCGGGTTACTCATAAGGGTCATCACCTGAAGCCCGGCGCCATGCTTGAAGACGGTGGGCCAAAGATGGGCTTAAGACCCGGAGATGGCTTAGGGCCCGTAGTTACAACCGTCATTATGGTAGAACTTGTAGTGTAAGGCAAGAATAGTTGAGAGTCCGAGCCGGACACTCTTATGAGCCGGCCGGGACTCTGAGAGCTGCTGGGCGTCAACCTCTCTATATAAGGGGACGACCCGGCAGCGGTTTAGGGGTAAGAAAGATCTCGTCGAGAGCCAGGCATAGCAGTTAAGCTCCCTGGTCATTGAAACCCTAATCAATGCCACCTCAACTGGACGTAGGCTTTTACCTTCACCGTAAGGGGCCAAACCAGTATAAACCCTCGTGTTCCTTGTCCCGTTTAACCCCTTAAAGCTTCCTAGAGGCGATGGCTCCACGACTAAGTCCTAGCTTGAGGACATTTGCCGTGACAATTCCACAACACTACCCGAAACGCAGACTGCTACCTCAATTCGATGAGGAGGCGCCAGAGCACTTATCTCCCTCGCGTAATGCGGAACGACCACCACGTGGTCGAGACAGGGCGGCCGACCGGCCACCCCGCGCTCGGGACAAAGTGGCAACTCAGGCCGAAGAGAAACCTGCCACACCGCCCCGTAAAAATAGAGAGGGAAGAGTTTGGGGTCACACGTACGACCTCCACCAGACCCTGGACAGTAGAGCAGGACATACAAGATCGATCTACAAATCGCGAGGACATGCCTCGAGGCACAACGACGGCTACCTATTCGGACGTGACAAACCTAACCACGCCCGGGCCGAATGCCGCGGACAGACTCCATCAGAGCTACGCCGCGATGCGGCCCGATATAGAGGCGCCGCACACCCTCTCTGCTTCACAGATGAAGTACTGGATCATGAATTCCCCGAGGGGTTCAAGCCTGTCAATATCGAATCATATGACGGCACAACACATCCTGCAGTATGGATCGAGGATTTTATTCTTCACATTCATATGGCTCGAGGAGATGATCTCCACGCCATTAAATACCTCCCACTAAAGCTCAAAGGGCCAGCTCGGCACTGGCTTAACAGCCTGCCTGAAAATTCTATCGGCAGCTGGGAGGACTTGGAAGAAGCCTTCCTGGACAACTTCCAATGCACATATGTCCGGCCACCAGATGCCGATGACTTAAGTCACATAGTTCAACAACCTGGAGAATCAGCCAGGAAATTCTGGACTAGGTTCCTAACCAAAAAGAACCAGATTGCTGACTGTCTGGATGCTGAGGCCCTAGCAGCCTTCAAACACATCATCCGTGACGAATGGCTAGCACGCCACCTCGGCCAAGAAAAGCCGAAGTCTATGGCAGCCCTTACGGCACTCATGACCCGCTTTTACGCGGGTGAGGACAGCTGGCTAGCTCGTAGCAAGAACACAGCCAGCGAGGCAGGCCCCTACGAGGCCAAGAACAGCACCAGCAAGCTCCGGCGCAATAGACACAAACGCCGAAGCAATGGCGACAACACCGATGACACCACAGTTAACGCCGGATTCAGTGGCTCCAAGTCTGGCCAACGGAAGAAGCCCTACAAAAGAAACAATGAAGGACCTTCTAGCCCAGACCACATACTCGACCGTCCGTGCCAGATACATGGCACCCCAGACAAACAAGCCAATCACACCAACAGAGACTGTTGGGTTTTCAAACAGGCTGGCAAGTTAAACACTGAAAACAAAGAAAAGGGATCACAAAGTGGGGACGAGGACGAAGAGCCCCGGCAGCCGAACACTGGGGGACAAGAAATTTCCCCCTCAAGTCAAAACGGTGAACATGATATATGCTACACACATCCCCAAAAAGGAGCGCAAGCGAGCACTTAGGGACGTCTACGCGGTAGAGCCAGTCGCCACCAAATTCAATCCGTGGTCATCATTCCCGATCACCTTCGACCGTCGAGATCACCCACCTAGTATCCGCCATGGCGGTTCAGCCGCACTAGTCCTCGACCCAATTATTGACGGGTTTCACCTAACATGAGTCCTGATGGACGGTGGTAGCAGCCTCAACCTGCTTTATCAGGCCATAGTGCGGAAGATGGGCATTAACCCCTCACGAATCAAACCAACAAAGACTAACTTTAAAGGAGTCATACCAGGCGAAGAGGCCCGATGTACGGGCTCAATCACGCTGGAGGTAGTCTTCAGTTCTCCGGACAACTTCCGAAGCGAAGAGTTAATCTTCGATATCGTCCCCTTCCACATCGGCTATCATGCACTGCTCAGACGAACCGCGTTTGCTAGATTCAACGCAGTGCCACACTATGCTTATATCAAGCTCAAGATGCCCGGCCCACGCGGCGTCATAACAGTCAATGGCAATATGGAACACTCCCTCCGAACAAAGGAGCACACCGCTGCCCTGGCAGCAGAAGTACAGAGCGGCCTTCTCAAGCAGCACCATAGTACGGTTGTCGAGCCCTTGGACATCATTAAGAGGTTCCGGACTACACTGCAACAGGACGACGCAGCTCATCAAGAGCTCAATTTGCAATTTGGCTTCCGTCCCAGTCCCGATGAAATACTGGCATTCGTACCACGCGTACATAATTACGCACTCGAAATTCCATGGACATCGATGGAGGCACAAGCTAACCTTGGATCTACAGTTCGGCTAGACCGATCCCGGACAAACATAGTTTCAATTATTCTTTTTGTTTCAGGTTCCTTTTCCCGCGGGCCTGATCACCAGTCCTTTCGAAGGATTGGCATACAACGGAGGCAAGCAACACAGATGTGAAGAGTAACCTCTATACGTTCATCTTGACGGTATTTATACTTATTTCTCAGTACCCGCATGCTGCGCCCTATTGATTCCGGCATGTTAAATAGCTCAGATGCTTATCACACTATCTGTAAAAGATACGCCTTGACGTATCCATACAGCTATAATGAAAATGGTTTGCAGCACAATTTCTGTGGTTTTCGCTTCTTACTTCATTTTATTTCGATCTGCTTATCGGCTGTACCCGTACTCTTTTGTACGTTTCATATTCGCCAGGGGCTACTTATCGCCTCACAATACGGCAACACAGTCTGAACACTTCTTATATATAAGTTCAGCACCCCGAATTTAGCATTATATGCATTGGCTCCGAATCATGTCTTTGGTCAATAGTTGGGTTGCCCGGCTCCTGTCCTTGCTACCCTATGTTCTGCTACATCGGCTAGGGTAGTAAAGGGAGAACTACTGCGATCGTGCCCTGGCCTTGACCGGATGAGCACCTCAGTAGAGAAAGCCGAAAACTGACTGTCATGATACGGAGAGAGCTGGTCAGCTGTTCGAGGGTCACAAAATCGTTGGAGATTTTTTCCGCGTTATGCGAAGGATCGGCACTTCCCGATCAGATGCTGACAGCACCCTGGCTTGGACCAGGGCTGCGCCCATGCTTTATTATAAAACTCCTATGGCTAAGTGAGGGCGTTTAAGCCGTATAGTCTGATTGCCTTGTGCGTTGTGCTAAACAACTCCTTCAAGGACCATATAATTGGATCAAGATTGTTTAGATTCCATCCCGAACACCTCCGTACTACCTACGTGAGGGCAGAAGCCGACGACTGGCCAACCCTCAGATTGCATACAACACGGCCGCATAGGAGGAAACAACTAAAGCATAACGAAATCACATTACAAAACAGGCTTTGTTTTCATAATACAAGGCAAAGGACAACTCGAATGTATTCATTCCAAAATAATGTCTTGCCCACACTGCGCTGCTGCAAGTCGAGACCCTTCTAGAACATCCGCAAAATATCGTTCGGGTGTGCAGTGCTCCTTGCCCTCTGGCGGCCCTCTGGCCACGTCGACGGCGTTCATCTTCGCCCACCACATCTTGCAACGGGCGAAGGCCATGCGGGCACCCTCGATGCAGGCTGATCGCTTGACGGTATCCAGCCGCGGACAGGCTTCCACTAGTTGCCTCACGAGTCCGAAGTAGCTGCCAGGCATAGCTTCGGCTAGCCACAGCCGGATCATCAAATCCTTCATGGCTAGTTCGGCCACCCTGTGTAGCTCCACCAGCTGTTTCAACTGATCGGTGAAGGACACAGGATGCTCTGGCGTCGCATACTGCGACCAGAATATCGTCTCCGTAGAAACCCCTCCTTCGGCTCGGTAGAACTCCGCAGCGCCTGATACGCTGCGTGGTAAATCCGCAAATGCCCCTGGGGAACTGCGAACCCGGATTAGTAAAAGGTACTGCTTCTCCGCATACTTACTTTGCAGCTTAAATGCCTTACCCGACGTGATCTTCTTGACCTCCTGGAGGGTGGCCTGGGCCTCATTCCATGTGGTCTCCGCGCTCTTACAAGCCTTGGCGAGTTCGGCCCCATGAACCGACGCATCATGCTCCAAGGCCTCGCATTTTTTCACCGCATGTTGGAGCTCCTGCTGGTCCTCTGTCGGTGTTCTGGGAACGGGGGTCCCTAGACTTGCCTGCCTGCGGCCCACGGCATGGCTAAGTCAGCAGGCCGTATGACCCATCTTCATCAACAAGGCACCCAAGACCCTCGCGAGGGGCCAAGCCTCGCGAGACGGACGACGCAAGACCTCCTCAGGAGTGGCTTAGCCAGGCAGGCTCACGAGGAGTGGAGATATCAAGGCAGGGCAAACCTCACAAGGCTCTCATGACGTGATCCATGACGATCGGCACCAGGCGGGCGCCAGCGCGCGCAGCGTCCTTGTTTCCTCTTTGGTGCTAAGGAGGCAAGCACAGGCGAGGAGTACCGAGGCATCAGGCAAAGGTTGCCATATTGGTGCAACGGGACCAAGACCAGAAGGACAGCAGGACGGAGGTCATCGTGGAGCCCAAGACATCGTCACCACCAGAGCCTTTCGCAGGCGAAGACCACTTTTGTCAGGATAGCTTGTACTAGCTGTCCCCCTTCAAATTCGCCCGCCGTTGTTGGCTCCCTTCCCGCTCAATATTTGGGGAGAGGACCAGGGCCTATATAAGTAGAACTAGCCACCACAGTAGGGGTAACTTAGCTTGATCTGATCTGATCGAGAGCCTACCTTAGCCATAAGAACACCTCAACCTCAGGAGGCTGCTCTTCCCCTTGTACTGTTCATCATCAGCCCAAGAGGCAATCCACCACCACCACACTTGAGTAGGGTATTACACGACAACGGTGGCCCGAGTCAGTATAAATCTCGTGTCTTCCTGTGTTGCGAGTTCGTCCGCGAGATCTTAGTGAGGTAGGGCGTGGATCGGTAGGAGGGAAAGACTTCGCGCGCACCCCAGAGTTCGAACCTTAAGGGTTTTGCCGGAATCCCACATCCGACATTTGGCGCGCCAGGTAGGGGTGCGCCGGAGCTTCTTCTCCGCAAATCGACCTGCCGAAGCTCCGCGGCCATGATGTCCGGCGACCCAAGGGCTGACTCCGATCGCTGGGCAGCCTGGCCGGCCTGGGCGGGGCCACCTGCCCACAAAGCCCTCGACCGTGCGCTCCAGGCGCGCGAGCGCCGCCCAACGCTGCGGGGCGCAGGCGGCGTGGCTAGTCGGAGTGGGGTCGGGGCTCGGCCGCCCCACTCGACCAATCCAGACACCAGAGGCGCAGGGAATCGAGACCGACCGACCCGCTGCCCCAACCAGCGACGGCCCGGTTTCCCCCTCCACCGCCTGCCACCCCAGACGCATGAAGGACGCGTGGCAAACGTGCAGAACCGAGGGGACGGGTGAAGTGACCTCTCCCCACCCCGTGATCGGGGGGTGTGTATGCCTTGAAGACCGCGGCCCGGCCCCATTCAGTAAATGAGCCGCGCCTCCACGCCTCCCTGTTCTTGTGGGGAAGGCACGAGCCGCCTCTTTACTCCGATGTGACGCATGCTGTCACGACCGGATTCTCGGGATATAATTTCCCAGAAAAACGGCCTTTGTGCTCACCAGCCCCAGGATTACTGTTAGCTGATGAGGCACCAACTTGATACAAGAATTCCAAGCAAGGTACAAAAATATGTAGTACAAGACCATTGTGGCCTAGGAGTACAACACTTGGTTTCTAATGGTTGAGGGCGGAAGCGATTGGATACATCTGCGTCTATGGGACTCCATTTCCCACAAGAACAGCTGACCAGGATAACTCCTATCTTCGCGAAACTGCTATCGTCAATACATAGGCTCCGAGGTTGTCACCGCGATGCTTATCTCCAAGCAAGTAATCTGGCCAAGACAATAGCCAGGGACAAGCCAGTGAGTACGTTTGAATGTACTCGCAAACATTGAGAACACGGGGATAATATAATAAGGGACAATCATGCTCCGAAATAATTATGATCCCAACGTCTGCCACAAAAGTCTGCGTTGCTCGCATGCAAAAAAAAATGAACATGCAGTACGTGGGTGGGTACTATGAAAGTACTCGCAAGATAGTTCGAACATAAGATATAACAAATGTAAACACGATGCGTGAGAACAGGTTAACAAGTGCAATTAGACATAGAGATAATGATGCATGGGAAACAAAAGAGAAGTCGGGCAGTAGTCCACCCGAAGTCCCAAAATAAAATACTGGGTGCCAAACGAGGGTCTGAATGACTCCTCGAGAGGAAACTGCAGGAATAATAATGCCGCAAGCGGGCGTCGGGGCGACACCACATAAAGGGCTTGTAACAGAAAATAAGAGACAAACATGCCACAGTCGGACGTCTGAGCGACATCACATAAAGGGCTTATAAGAGATAAATAAACAACAAGCATGCCGCAGTCGGGCGTCTGAGCGACACCACAGAAAGGGCTTATAAAAGAACAATCACAGTGAATATCCAGGAGGTAGAACCATCCCAGGGATACTCAATAAAATACATAATGTAAATGGTTAGTCCATATTAATAATAAAAATTAAAACATGATCCTTAGATGTCACAGGTCATAAACAAAAGTCCAGTCTAGCCGTTTCTCCATACGAAGACCGTCACTGAGTTCTAGGTAATTCGTTCTCCATCCAAGTACCGTTACTATTATCCAGTTAGCCGTGTCTCCATCCGAAAACCGTCTCTGAGTTCTAGTTAAATCGTTCTCCATCCGAATACCGTTACTAGATTCAACTCAGACTGTGATCCTTACCTATGAACATGGCTATCCAACAGGATATATCCTCTGCAGAGGGAGTACTACTTTCCCACAAGTAACGGATTTACTTAGTCCATCGGGACTAATTCCGCCTACGGCCTTTTAATTGAAAACATGCCTGACCTGCACACACCAGCTTAACTCACCGATGTCTGGAATCACCCACGACACCTGCCAAGCAAAACTCTAAGTGGGGAGGCTACAACCTCGACGTAGCATGGGATCAAATTTCTATATGCGCGCTCTAAGGGGTGCCCCCCTCTCGGTCCCAACCGGAAACACCCATGCCCCCGGACCAAGTGTCATGCCTACCGGAGGCCTCCGGTATCTTCCACTATGGCCTCTCCGTACGGTGTGTGCTTTGGTAAGGGGTTGACAACTTACTGAACCGTACCCCGTCTGCGACAGGGACAAGTGGTGGTACCAACAAATAGGGAAGCTACTGACCAAGACTTGACCTACGACCGACTCAGGTGGTCCAAGCATCCTCCAACAATATTACCATTAGTGGAATAAATCACCACTCATCAAGCCTCACCATGTCATACCGGACATACTCGTCTCGACGAGGGACTAGGGACAAGCTCGTGTCTACCCAAGACCACGACTTTCCCGGCTTCCTTCCGGTATGCATGAGGAGCTCACGAGGATGATCCAAATCACTAGCGTATCCATTGTTGACCACAAAATAACTCCAAAGTGTACTCATGCACGAGACTTTACCGTCACATAAAGATAACGCACACTCCAAGCCAAATGGTGTTGTAATCGCATCAGAACACCACCACAAAATATTATGCCAGAGTTCATAAATGCTTGCCTTCAAGAGTATGCAAAGGATGCACTTTTTGAAAGCTTTCTCTCCTCTCCATTATCCCTATTTTGCAAAATATCCAAATGACAAATATTTCAAACACAGTACAAAAAGTTGTCTCAAATATTTTTGAAATAAATCTTAAAATAAACTAGATGGAATTTGAGAGAGGTAGGAAAAAGAATCAACTCATTTGGAGTTTACTTTAAAAGTTATAGCTGGTCAAAGTCTGGTCGAAACTCTATTTTTAAATAAAACCAGAAAAGAAAACGCTTCGGGAGAAATACGCTTTCGCAGCAATGGCGGCGTACTCGGGGCTTATGCGCCTTCACTTAAAACAGAGAAGATGGCGCGCGGGTCACTGACAGTGGGTCCAGAGGGCCCACTGGTCAGGTTTGACCGTTCTTCCCTCCCTCCTCTCTCTCTCTGCCCGACGGGAGCGGGACTCCGGCGATCGCCGGCGACGAACAGCGGCTCCTCGAGGGCATCTGAGGGCAGGGATGGACTGGCCAGACCGAGGCGGTCCTCTTGGTGGTCGCTGGGTCGTCGGGGGTGGAAGAAATCACCGGCGGCGAGCTCCGCGGCGGAGGGGGCTACGGTGGTGAAGTGGTTTTTGGGCTCCGGTGGTCTCCGATCGAGGTTGGGTAGTTGGGTAGCTCCGCAAGGACAAGGGGAAGCTACTGGTGGCGTTGGTTGGGCGAAAGAGTGGCTGGCCGCGACGTATTGCACCGGAGTTTGGCGGCGGCCGAACTGGCCGGAGTTGAGGAAGATGGCCACTACGGGTCGATCCACTGCTTGGGAAGCTCTACGGGGAGGGTCTGAGGTCGCCCGAGGTCTTGAACGAGTTCGGGGACCCTTTAAATAGGCGCGCGGGGCTGGCTCCGCAGCGGTGGATAAGAACAACGACGAGTCGCCGTTTCTGTAGCTGCAGGGTGCCGCGGCGGCGACGAATGCGTGCCGACGAGCTTCGGGATAAGATCAAGCTATTCACAGGGGCAGCTGGCGCGCTGGTGTGGTTTGGGCGGTGCCGAACATGGCAGAGGCCGCTGCCGACACCGGCGTGCCGCCAAGGGCTCTGCCAGTGGCGCTGCAGGGCGCCAGAGATGGCGTGGAGAGGGAGCGAGCTAGTGCACGGTTCAGCGGTGGAGCAGGGGCCAGGGACGGGTCGCGTCGAGTGTGGCAGTGCGGCGCGGTGGCTCAGTGCGCGCGCGTGCAAAACGTGCGCTCTGGGCGCGCCCAGAGCACGCACGGCACCTGCTCGACGAAATGCCAGGGCGGTCTAGAGCGCGAGGGTGGGGCTGGCAATTAACAGGACTAGGATAGAGGCAACTAGGAGATCAGTGGACAAGGTTGCTGGGTCAGTGGAACAAGATCACAGTGCAAACAAAGAATTCATGCCAAAACAGACTGTGCACACCAACTGTTCGACAGAATGCCAAGTGCACTTAGGCAATTCTTGGAGTGGCCAAAATCTCCAGATCAGGGTCTCTTTAGATGCAGAAGATGGTGGCAAGATTACTTGGGCAAAACCAGAAACTTGTTAGTGCAAGTTTTGCAAAACTTTAGTTTTGGACAGAGAGAAAAAGGGTTTATTGCATGCACTTCAAAACCTCCAATGAGTCCACTCTCCTGGACTTAAGGGTTTTGAAGGGAGGGCTACAAGTAGGAAAAAGCTCAGGGTCACTAGAGCAAAATAAAATAGGGTTGCAGTTCAAATCACCAAACTGGACCAGAATGCAAAAGAGGGTGATTCACTCAAATTTTTCAAAGAACATCACTGGGTTTTTGCATAGAGTTGAATTGTATGCATCCACTGACATCTCCAAACTCTTGGAAGAATTTTTAAAGAAATGTTTAAATGGGTTGTAGTGCAAAAGTGCCTACTGGATCAGATTGGAAAAGTTGGTGTAGAGCTCAAAATCTCCAATGGCCAAAAGGTATTTTTGCATAAAAGTGATGTGGAAAATCACATGACATCCCCAAATTTTGATGGAAATTTTAAATGCATTTGTCAAATGGTTGTAGTGCAAAACTGGCTCCAAATTCAAAAGAAATCACTTTAAAAGAATAAAGCTCTGAGAAAACAAAATCTTGCAAACTTAAATCCACTGATAAAGAATTGTTTTATCATAGAGAGTATTCAAGTCCAACAATACTCTCTGAAGGTTTTTTTCCCACTAGAGGCAAAAATCCAAAAATCACAAAGGGTAAATCTTGATAAAATGGAAAAGTTTTATTTCCTGGAAAAAAAATTTAAATCAATGAAACAAGGCCAAAATTTTGGGGTGTCACACATGCGTGCGGAAACCATCCCACGCATGCCGCCCATGTCACACACACCCCTCCACGCCACGCCACGCGCGCGGGTCGTGGGAAGCGCCACGCGCGAAAATTTCTATCGCGGTAAAAACCACCCCGCCTGCCCGCGCACCGTTTTGGGCCTGGCCCAACAATGTGTCACGCTTATGTGTGGCCCAAGCCCGGGGGCTCCTGTCGGTGTACAAAAAGGGGGGTGGGTTTTTGTACACCTATACCTGTGCACGGGCAGTCGGAGCCGCGCCTACGGTCACGCCAAGCAGAACAGGGGAGGTGAGCCAAGGTAAGGGCAAAGCCCAAGATAATAAGAGCAACGCCAAGGCCAAGACCACAAAGAGCAGAGGAACGAAGCAGGTTCCCCCGGCAAGACCCTTGCCGGGGCAGCCTCAGCAGCCCCGACAAGATCCTTGCCGGAACAGCTCGCCCCGCACCAACAGAGCGGGCCACCCTTGAGCCCACGGTCTCCAACATCGCGTTGGGCCAGGGCTCGGGAGGCACCTCCGTGGTGGCATGCAGATCTTTGTGAAGACATATTCAAGATCAGATGAGGATTAGAAGACGACGATCCACGGCAAGATCCTTGCCTATGAAGGCCACCAGACCCCCGGCAAGGCCCTTGCCGGGGACGATAGCGCGCCACGGCAAGACCCTTGCCGGTTCACCCGGCAAGGCCCTCACCAAGGACGCCAGCAGGGCCACCGCCAGGCCCACGCCAACCAAGCTTCCATCGCCGTTCACATGCAGCTGCCAGCCCAACCAGCTGGGCGGGCACCTGCGTGGCAACATGCAGCCCCCAGGCCAACTCATCGAGCGCCTGCGTGGCGGCATGCAGATCTTCGTGAAGGCTCTACCACCGCGCCACCTCAGCTGCCTGCCTGCCTACATGGCACCACGCGCCTCACTGGCCAGGGCGCGTGTCAAAGCGAGGACGAGCGGCGACGGACGGGACGGGCCTCGCCCCCGTCCCCAATAAAGCAATGGAACACCTAAGCTACGCATTAAATGCGTCTTGTCCTGTAATACGAGCGATAAGCTCAGGGCACTGTACGCCTTTCCACCTCCTGTGTGCCACTGTGGCAGCCCCTTCCGACTATAAAAGGAGGCCCATGGCATACTGGAGAGGGATTCGGCTCTTTCGAACCACGCACTGACCACAGCTAGTTTGAGAGCTCAAGAACTCTCTGAAATACACCCACCAAAGCAGGACTAGGGTTTTACGCATCCTCGCAGCCCGAACCTAGGTAAACGATCCTTGTGCTGTCTACAAGCCCTGCTCTTCTCGCAACCCCTTGCCCCGGCAACCGTAGTAGGGATTCTTGTGATCCCATAGGTATCGTTCCACACCGACACCCGAGATGCACTGCTGGAGCGCGTTGCCGAGCTGCTGGATGCAGCGGCGTCTGGAGCACCGCCCTTCTATCATCAGCTTCCTCCTCAGGCCACTACAGGGTCTCACGGCGGGCCCCACCGCAACCACGTGCCCTCAGCTGTGCCAGGGGGCTTCGTCAACACCAGCACGGCCGGCGGCGCCAGGGGATCTGCCGCCCGCATGCCGCCCGCGACAAGCATGAGCACAAGCGTCGCCTCCCATGGCCCAAGTGGGATGTCGCCCTACCATCCTCAGGACGCCACACTGGGTCGGGCGACATGGAGTGTGGGGCACTATGGCGAGGTGTTCGGGGTGACGGCCCCGGAAGCCTACGTGCCCCACATGATGGACCAAGATTACGCACAGGAGGAAGATCCTGGCTCGTTCATCGGAGAAGGTTGGGAAGAAGAGGCGCTGGGAGTTGAGGCCTTCTAGGAGCCGCCGGGGAACCACCACGACCGCGTGTGCAACGACAACTACAGGGTACCCCTAATCCCACAGGAGCAAGCTTACGCTAACCATGAGTCGCAGGAAGAGCAGATCACCACAATAGCTGGCGGCCCTAGCTCGGCGGCCTCCCTGCCAGCAGGGGGATCGCGTTGGGGGCTACAGGAGAGGGGTCGGGAGCCAGACCCCTCCCCATGGCACGCGAAGCCAGGGGACACCCGGACGTAGGCCCTCTGCCGGGGAGGTGCCGGCGAGCCTTCCCCTGGCAGAGGACCCGTGGTCGCCGAGGGCACCGCTGGCGTCCCCTTTTCCCCCTTTGTGTCATCCCGGTAGCCGGTCAGCTCAAAGGTGGTCGAGGGTGGCGCAAGGCGGGGCCCTCGTCTAGCGATATGAAGCAAGGCTGGTACCTGTGAAGAAGGCCCGGTGCCTGTGAAGCTCGCCGCTCGTGACACTCTCACGTAATAATAAGTTGGGGCAGTACATGCCCCGAAGTCTCAGGGGTGCCGGCCTCAGGCCCTGGGGCTCCCTCCCACTCCTAGTGGCAGCACTTAGCTCCGCGCTTGTGAGAAGACTTGAAGACCAGAAGACTAGACTAGGTGCCGGACGTGTCCATTTGCTTTGGATCTCTCTTTCTGTAGCTTTGCTTTCTGGATCTGGATTTAAGTTGAAGCTGAGTTTTTGATGCGCGCGGGGGGTACCTTTTCTCGTTCGAGCAATTTCTTGCTTTCTGGATTTTGTTATGCCTGGGACTCATGTTCGTCGCCTTCCCCTCACGAGCCCCTCGCGAGCGGGACTACGCGAAGCGCACGCGTGCCGAGCACGCGCTAATGCTGCAACTGGTGCTTGCCTCTTGCGGGGCCCCTCCTGACAGGTCGATAAGCTCCGTAGGATTCTCAGGAACTCGTTGCCTCATAACCCAGCTCGAGGCTGGCGCTGACTAAGGTATACCACGACGGGAAGCTCGCCCCTGGACTCATGAGTCCACGAGGCACAAATTCAATACCGCATAGGAAAGTAAAGGCTGCAGCTTGCTTACATGAGGGGCTCCCACTCTCAAAATGCTCTTACAAGTTTTCCAAGGGCCACGCCCAAGTTTTTGCGAACAGGATAAAACGACAGGAGAACATGGGATCAACCAGATATGTCACTCGCTACATCGCCCTCGGACGCGTCACTCGCGTCGTCGTCATCTTTGCCGGCACCATCTCCGCCTCGGGCGACGCCTCCGTCACTGTCGTCAACCACGTCACCTTCGTCTGCGGCGACCACCACCGCGTCGTCGTCCGAAGCAAAGGCTCTGACCAGCGCGTCCACGTTGTCCTCCACCCACCGCGCCAGATCGCCCCGGACGGCCTGTGGTACGGGGGCAATGGCGGCGTCGAGGTCGAAATCGGGGAAGGTGTTCTTGAGGTGGCTGAAGACACGGGAGAACGCGCGCCCGAGCAGGCCCCGACTTCTCTCCTCAACGAGCCGGCGAGCCCTGTCAGACCGGGTTTCCAGGCGCGTCATGACGTCGGTGAAAAAGGTCAGGTGGCTGGCATAGTCATTCGAGTGGGGGGCAGGTGCATTCTCGTCGCAGATGTAGCCCAGGGTGGTATTGGTCCTGTTCCGGAGATACTGAAGCATGGGGGCATGCTCGCGCTCCAACGTCCGCCGTTGGAGCACTTGCTCCCGGTTTTGCCGCGCGATGGCCTCGGCGTCATCAATCCGTTTTTGAAGAGAAAGCAACTCGGCGCGGGCGGAGGCCAAGTCCCCCTGCGCCGTGACCAAGGCGGCAGCCGTGGCCTCCCCACACCTCTCCGCCTCGTCCAACCTGAGCCTGAGGGCAGCGGCCCTGCCCGCATCCTCCGTTCCTGCGGGCTTCAACTTCAAGTCATACCTGCCATCCAGGTCCGCGCGAACCTCAGCCACCCGGCGGTCGACTTCCTCTTGGACCCTGGCCTCGCGAGCCCCGACGGCATCTTCCGCCTGAGGAACTTGATGCTCCCTTGTATCCAATTGCTCAAGCTCGCGGCTGCGTTCCACGGCCTCCAGCGCCAACGCCTCCTCGCGCTTTTGGACCTCTTCCTCCTCGGCGGGCGTCCCCCTCAGCGATGCAAGGGCGGCTCTGCGTGCCTCCACCTGCTACTCTAGGGACGCGCTCCAGGCGTGGAGCTCCCACGCGCGCTTCTCCGCGGCCTCGCGAAGGCGGTCGGCCTCACGAGCCTCCTCCAAGGCTCGAGAGCAAGCCTCGCGGGAAATCTTAAGGGACGCCTCAGCCTTCCCATTGTCAAGATCACGCTGGTAGCGGCCAAGGTTGATAGCCACCCTTAGCTTGCGCCGTTCCTCCGCCAACCGGAGATCTTTAGCCTCAAGGCGCGAGTCGACTCCTGCAAGCTCTTCACCACGCCGGCTCATCGCGCCCATCGCCTCCTGGAAAAGCTCATGACGAACGACGCTCCGCCCGCGCTCAAACTCGAACGCACGGCCCACCTCGTCCATCGCCTCGGGGGCTGCGGATGGGGTATCGAGTGGCGCATCACCTCTCGGCAGGGGCTGGGGGCTGGCGCTGCACCCATCGTCAACCAGTCCTTGCGAGGAGCCCAAGCAAATCGGGGCTCACTGCTTGAAGAGGAACCGAAGATCGAAGCCAACCAGCTACTATCCATGAATAAAGGAGGGGTCTTGGGCACGCCCGCCAAGCTCCACGCCAGACCATGGGGGAGGGGCGACAAAGCCGAGGTTCAACGCGCCATGAAGGCAAGAGTGCTCCTTCAACCGACCCCGCTCCAGGAGCAGCAAGCGGACTCGGAGCGCTCAAGGCCGACGGGGGAGTCGAGGAAGGAGGAGGTCGTTTCTCAGAAGGCGCTGCCGCCTCGACGGAAGGATCCCTGAAGAACTAACGTCAGGAAATGGAAGCAGCACACAAGGAGTCACAGCGATACGGTACTTACACGTCGACGGCGATGTACTTCCTCCGCTTCAGCGGCCCGAAGATGTTGTTGCCGCTCGAGGATCCTTTCCTCTTGCGGAGCTCCTCGAAGTCCACACAGAGCCGGTCGAAGCGCTAGACGTGGCGGCCTGCGCGTGGCGAGGCCGAGGAGGAGCTCAGAGGGCCTACTTCAGGGGTGCCCGGCTGCGGTGAACAGTCGGGCGCCGCCTCACCACAACCTCCCGAGGCTCCCGGAGCCTTGGCCTCGGGAACCGCATGCCGCGCCTCCGTAGCGCCCAATGTCTCAGGAGAGGGGACGCAAGCTCCCGAGGACGACGCCCCAGGATCACTACACGGCATGTGCTCCTCGGCACTTGAGTCACCAGCCTCCGCCGGAGCTCGCCCTCCTGCACCCTCACCTGGGGCGAGCTCGGCACTGACAGCAAGGAAGGGAACCACACCGACGGGGTTCTCGTAGGGCCCCACCAGGCCGATCGGCCGCAGCCCCCACTCATCAATGGAGGGCATGCTCTCAGCAAATTCATCCTTGTTCCTGCAACGGTACAACAGGCAGTTCTTCCCAGGCAACTCATCCGGCAAAGGGACACCCGTCAGGACCTTGAGCATTGTTTACCGCATCTCGAGAGGGAGCCCGGACTCCTGAAACCTCATATGGTCCTGACTGCTAAGCAAGGTGCACATCGGGCGAGAATGGCGCTGAAGCGGGGCTACCCGACGCTGGACGAATTCCTTCACCACCATGGGCGCGGTCACGCTGCGGTCCTTCAGCCTCCTTAGCCTAGCCCAGACGGGAGCGAGGCGGGGGCTCGTGAGCTTCTTGTGGCCCCAACTGGAGTTGGGAACAGCGAGCCATGTCGGAGCATCAAGCAGAGGGCTGAGCACGCCGGCATCGATAAACACCCACCTTGTCTGAAATGCGCTCGTGGATGAAGGAAGCTCGAAGTCAATCCCTGCGCCTACTGTCGCGGCCACGGCCTGGAAGCTCACGCACCCCGAGCTCTGCCGGGGACCGGTCAGATGCAATGAGAAGAAATGGTGGAGGAGGGACACCGAAGGAGCGATGCCCACCATGGCTTCGCACACGAAGGCAAAGACAACAAGAAGAGTCACCGATTGAGGGTCAAGATGCAGCATGTGGATCTGATAATGCTCGAGCACCGCGTTGAAGAAGGCGGAGAAGGGAGAAATCAGGCCAGCCCAGAGGGCATCTATGAAGATTGGGACTTCAGTGGCTCCCCGAGCCATGCGAGTGCGAGACGCAGGCTAAGCCACCGTCTCTCCCCACTCATTGAAGCTAGAAGCAAGCATCAGACACACCTTGTCCATGGCCTCATCGTTGAGCACTCGGCATCGACCTAGCGCTGGCTCGACGGCCGGAGGAGCGCTTAGTGGAGACAAGGGCTTCTTTCTCTTATCTACCTGTTTCGGCGCCATGGCAACTGAGCGGGCAGAGGGCAGGTCAGATTGGAGAAGAGAAGCAGAGTCTCGAGGAAGCACGGAGATCGGGGGAGCCAGGCGTGGGCGAAGGAAGAATAACTGTGTGAGATGCGGGGGGCGCATAGCTAGGCGGATTCAAAGGCAACGTGGGGAAGCGGAGACGCCCATGTCCAATCAACCGCCACGCGTCGACCGAGGCCACAGTCTTTGGGGGACCGCGGCGCTCCGTACATGACCCTTGGCTTTTCCGCGAAGCCAAGCCCGAGCGCACCTTGGGCCCGGGGGCTACTGTCGGTGTTCTAGGAACGGGGGTCCCCAGACTTGCCTGCCTGCGGTCCACGGCATGGCTAAGTCAGCAGGCCGTACGGCCCATCTTCTGAAGGAAATATGCCCTAGAGGCAATAATAAAGTTATTATTTATTTCCTTATATCATGATAAATGTTTATTATTCATGCTAGAATTGTATTAACCGGAAACTTGATACATGTGTGAATACATAGACAAACAGAGTGTCACTAGTATGCCTCTACTTGACTAGCTCGTTGATCAAAGATGGTTATGTTTCCTAGCCATAGACATGAGTTGTCATTTGATTAACGGGATCACATCATTAGGAGAATGATGTGATTGGCTTGACCCATTCCGTTAGCTTAGCACTCGATCGTTTAGTATGTTGCTATTTCTTTCTTCATGACTTATACATGTTCCTATGACTATGAGATTATGCAACTCCCGTTTACCGGAGGAACACTTTGTGTGCTACCAAACGTCACAACGTAACTGGGTGATTATAAAGGTGGTCTACAGGTGTCTCCAAAGGTACTTGTTGGGTTGGCGTATTTCGAGATTAGGATTTGTCACTCCGATTGTCGGAGAGGTATCTCTGGGCCCACTCAGTAATACACATCACTATAAGCCTTGCAAGCATTGTGACTAATGAGTTAGTTGCGGGATGATGTATTACGGAACAAGTAAAGAGACTTGCCGGTAACGAGATTGAACTAGGTATCGAGATACCGACGATCGAATCTCGGGCAAGTAACATACTGATGACAAAGGGAACAACGTATGTTGTTATGCGGTCTGACCGATAAAGATCTTCGTAGAATATGTGGGAACCAATATGAGCATCCAGGTTCCGCTATTGGTTATTGACCGGAGAGGTGTCTCGGTCATGTCTACATAGTTCTCGAACCCGTAGGGTCCGCACGCTTAACGTTACGATGGCAGTTATATTATGAGTTTATGTGTTTTGATGTACCGAAGGTTGTTTGGAGTCCCAGATGTGATCACGGGCATGACGAGGAGTCTTGAAATGGTCGAGACATAAAGATTGATATATTGGAAGCCTATGTTTGGACATCGGAAGTGTTCCGGGTGAAATTGGGATTTTTCCGGAGTACCGGGAGGTTACCAGAACCCCCCGGTAACTTAATGGGCCTTAGTGGGCCTAGGTGGAAGAGATGAGAGGAGGCCAGGGCAGGGCCGCACGCCCCTCCCCCCCAATCCGAATAGGACAAGGAGAGGGGGGCGGCGCCTCCCCTTTCCTTCCTCCCCTCCACCTCTTCCCCCTCTCTCTCCTAGTCCAACATGGAAAAGGGGGGAGTCCTACTCCCGGTAGGAGTAGGACTCCTCCTGGCGCGCCTCTCCCCTTGGCCGGCCGAACCCCCCTTGCTCCTTTATATACGGGGGCAGGGGTAACCCCATAGACACACAATTGATCATTGATCTCTTAGCCGAGTGCGGTGCCCCCTCCACCATATTGCACCTCGATAATATCGTAGCGGTGCTTAGGCGAAGCCCTGCGTCGGTAGAACATCATCATTGTCACCACGCCGTCGTGCTGACGAAACTCTCCGTCAACACTCGGCTGGATCGGAGTTCGAGGGACGTCAGCGAGCTGAATGTGTGCTGAACTCGGAGGTGCCGTGCGTTCGGTACTTGATCAGTCGGATCGTGAAGATGTACGACTACATCAACCGCGTTGTGTTAATGCTTCCGCTTTCGGTCTACGAGGGTACGTGGACAACACTCTCCCCTCTCGTTGCTATGCATCACCATGATCTTGCGTGTGCGTAGAATTTTTTTGAAATTACTATGTTCCCCAACATCTTCATCAACAAGGCACCCAAGACCCTCACGAGGGGCCAAGCCTCGCGAGGCGGACGACGCAAGACCTCCTCAGGAGTGGCCTAGCCAGCCAGGCTCACGAGGAGCGGAGATATCAAGGCAGGGAAAACCTCACGAGGCTCTCATGACGTGAGCGATGACGATCGGCACCAGGCGGGCGCCAGCGCGTGCAGCGTCCCTGTTTCCTCTTTGGTGCTAAGGAGGCGAGCACAGGCGAGGAGTACCGAGGCATCAGGCAAAGGTTGCCATATCGGTGCAATGAGACCAAGACCAGAAGGACGGTAGGACGGAGGTCATCGTGGAGCCGAAGACGGCGTCACCACCAGAGCCTTTCGCAGGCGAAGACCACTTTTGTCAGGATAGCTTGTACTAGCTGCCCCCCTTCAAATTCGCCCGCCGTTGTTGGCTCCCTTCCCGCTCAATATTTGGGGAGAGGACCAGGGCCTATATAAGTAGAACTAGCCACCACAGTAGGGGCAACTTAGCTTGATATGATCTGATCGAGAGCCTACCTTAGCCATAAGAACACCTCAACCTCAGGAGGCTGTTCTTCCCCTTGTACTGTTCATCATCAGCCCAAGAGGCAATCCACCACCACCACACTGGAGTAGGGTATTACACCACAACGGTGGCCCGAACCAGTATAAATCTCGTGTCTTTCTGTGTTGCGAGTTCATCGAGTTCATCCGCGAGATCTTAGTGAGCTAAGGCGTGGATCGGTAGGAGGGAAAGACTTCACGCGCACCCCAGAGTTCGAACCATAAGGGTTTTGCTGGAACCCCACATCCGACTGTCACATCCCTAGCTTCTGACATTGCACTAGGCTAACTTCATGTGTGCATCATGTTTAAACTTTGAAAGAAACGTGAAATGGGGATTGCCTAAACCCTAGCATTAAAGGAATTCACTAGGTTCAACAAAATATTCCCAGTAAATCCAAATGGCTTTCAAAAATGTTCATCATTCTTGGAAAATGCTGGAAACAGTAACCAGAGGTGATGCACATTTTTCCATGACATATTTGGGCTCTGGATTAAATCATACTCTATTTGCATTTGGGCATTTAAATGCTATTAAATATTTTAAATGCTCAAATAATCATAAACTAAAATGTTTACTGTAGGATATATTCCCAACAGTGATCATGAGTAGTTTCATGATTTTTGGAAGTGTCTAAGTATTTTTATTAAAGCCGTAAAGACTACAGAATATTAGAAAACAGAAACAAATAAAAAAAGAGAGAGAAAGGAAACCTACCTGGCCTCACCTGTCGTAGCCCAGCTGCCAGCCCACCTGGCCAGCCCAGCCCACGCCGCGTCAGCACGCGCCGGCCACCTCCTGCTTACCTGCTCGCCGCTGGAGGCACCCGAGGGCGCCACGCACTCCCCTCAACCCCTTGCACCTCTCCTCTCTCTCAGGACTCCTTCTCCCTCCTCTGCTCGCTTCCGCAGAGCCACCGAGTGCTGCCATCGACGCCGCTCGCCACCACCGCGGCCACCAGCATCCCCGCGGCCTTCCAGCTAGCCCACAAGCTCCGCCTCGGATCCATGAAGCTCTACGCCGACGCATGCGACGCCGGGTGCCCCAAAGCCACGCCATCACCGCCGTCTTCACCGCCATGGCCGGCGATCGCCGCTGCTCGATTCGCAGCAACGAGGACGTCCCCGAGCACGCCGAGGCCACCTCTGCACCCACCGTGAGCTCCTCTACCAATCCCCTCTACTCCCATGTCCATTAGCTCATCGTAGCCCTCGTTTCCGTCGAGACCGAGACCTCACCGGCGCCGGACTTGTCGCCGTCATCGTTTTGGTTCGCCTCCGTATAAACCGAGCGCGTCACTGCACTGAGTGCACTCCCAGGAGCCCGTAGCACCCATCAGTTCCTCTTCCCATGCACCGTAGCCGCAGCCCCGTGCACCCCCGAACTCCGGCGGCCGCAACCGAGCCCGCCGCCATCGACTCCGGCCACCCCAGGCCCGGAGACCACCACCATCCGACGCGCCATCGCGCCAGCTCTCCGTAGGGCCAAAGGGCACACCGAACGGTGCATCATAGGCGAAACCCGAGCCCCTAAAGTGTACCTCCGCCGCATTTTTGGTCGCCGCCGGCATACCTCCGGTGACGCTGACGTGGCAAAGTCATTAGCTGCTAACAGCCTAGTTATTTAACATCTAGTGACACTGACAGTCAGGCCCCACCGGTTTAATTAACCAGCTAACGAAATAAGTTAGAATTAATCTAAGTCCAGTGGCCCCACGTGTCAGTTTGACAACGCTGACGTGGCCGTTGACCTGGCCCCACCGGTCTGCCTCTGTTCTTGCCCTGCTACACTGACGTGCGGGTTCCACGGGTCGGGTTTGACCGGACCAGCCCCTGTTGACCTGCTGACATCACAGTGATGCAATGCTGACGCAGTATTACATTTTCTGGATTTATTTTTAATCAGGAAATTCCGGAAAATACCCAAAACTTCTAGAATTCATAGAAATTCAACCATAACTCCAAATGAAACAAATTATATATGAAAAAATATCCGAAAAATGCAATCTATCCATCTGTATCATTTTCATGCATGTCAAACTAAGTTATACTTGCTGTATAGGTGAAAACATGATAATGACATTTTAGATGCTAAATGTGGAGTTTGCATATGAACCCTTAGTTCATATGGACTTCATTTAAACTGTTGCTAGATGCATTAGTGTAAATCATAACATTCTTGACATGTCATGACCATGCATCATATTGTTGCATTGCATTGATTGTGTTTTCTCTCTATTGCCGGTAATTGTCCCCTCTCGATAGCCGTGATTCCGATGATGAGTTCAATTACACTGATGAAGAACTATAATATCTTCACAAGTGCCAGGCAAGCAAACCCCCTTGTTAATTCCGATACAATCCCACTCTCTCGCTCCTGCTGTCTTTTACTGCATAAGGACAACAACGATTCATCTGTTACTTGCTGCGGTAGTTGAACCCCTTATCCTCTGCATGACCTGTCATTGCCACAGTAAATAGATGAAACCCACTAGCATGAGTAGGAGTTGTTTGAGCCCTGATGTGCCTACTCATTCATGCTTGTTTGTCATGCCTGCTACTGCTTAGAGTTGAGTCGGATCTGATTCATCGGGGATGAATTGGAGCAGTGATGAACATGTCCTACTGTGTGTGAGCTAAGTGTGTGAACACGATTTGGTAAAGGTAGCGGTGAGATGCCATGTAGGAGTACATGGTGGGTTGTCTCATTGAAGCCGTCCTCAGGAACTGAGTTCTGTGTTTGTGATCCATGAAACAGTTACTACCACGCATTGGGCCCGAAACCAATGGACCCTCTCGGCTTCTTAATCACCCTTGTCCTCTGTCCAGGAGTTGCAAGTAGTTTCTGGTGTTTGTAGTATGCTGGAGGCCGTGCGCAGCGCTGACCCGAGAGGTGGGCTGTGAGGCGGTAGGCACGTGGCCGGGCATGCCGGGCGCCCGTTTGGTGTCTCGGAACCCTGTACACATCGTTCAGGGCCGTATGTGGAAACCTCGGCCGGACTCCCTGCGGATGGAACCTGAATAGGCGATAAACCTAGACTAGAGACTTGAGTGTTTCGTTAGGCTGTGGCCGACACCCTCGCTGGTCTTCCGCTTGAAGGTTGCCGAGTACATGCTGTGTAAACGGCGGTAAGTGGTGAGAGCGTGTGTGACAAAGTACACCCCTGCAGGGTTAATATGATCTATTCGAATAGCCGTGTCCGCGGTAAAGGACTTCTGGGTTGCCTATAACAGTTCATAGACAAGTGAAAGTGGATATTCTAAAATGCGCAAGATAAGCGTGAGTGCTATGGATGGCGTTCTCGTAGGGAGACGGGAGCGGATCCATAGTGGAGTATTGATATGGTTAATATGTGGACTCGTGTGCGCCACCTCAAAAGAGTTACTTGCAGTCGTAGTTTAGGATAGCCACCGAGTCAAAGCTGGCTTGCTGCAGTTAAACTCCACCACCCCCTTTGTTGATACCGATGCATATGTAGCTAGTTCTGATGTAAGTCTTGCTGGGTACATTTGTACTCACATTTGCTTATTTTATGTTTTGCAGAGAGACGTCGGTCTCGCTAGTAGTTCCGTGTGGACTTCGACGTTTAGCTTGATACCTCAGCTATGATCTTGTGCCCTCGGCAGGATCTAGTAGATAGTCAGGCTTCTCAGCCTTTTTCATTTATAGTTGTCTGTACTCAGACATGTTAAGCTTCCGCATGTGTTTGACTTGTATGCTCTGAATGCTGGGTCGAGAGACCCATGTTTGTAATATCTGGCTCTTCGGAGCCTAATGAATAAATACTCTGAGTCGTAGAGTCTAGCCGTGATGCCATGTTGTATTTGCACATAGCGAGCATATTGTGTGTATGATTGAAATGCTTGGTATGTGTGGGATCTGACAATCTTGTTGTTTATCCTTGGTAGCCTCTCTTATGGGGAAATGTAGTCTTGTGCTTCCATGAGCCATAGTAGTCCGCTACAGCCCGGTTTACCGGAGTCCTGCTAGCCCAGCACTACTGCTCCGAAACACTTGACTGGCCGACATGTGATTCACTTCGTTCCTGTGTCTGTCCCTTCCGGGAAATGTCACGCGGTGACATCCGGAGTCCTGCCTAGCCTGCTACAGCCCGGGTTCCTGGAGTCCTGTTAGCACAGTGCTACAGCCCGGATTCACACGTTGCTGACCGACATGCTTGATGTTGATTCATGTATGCCTGTCCCCGTAAGTTAGTGCCGCTTTGGGTTCACGACTAGCCATGTCGGCCCGGGTTCTCTGTCATATGGATGCTAGCGACAATATCATATACGTGAGCCAAAAGGCGCAAACGGTCTCGGGCCATGGTAAGGCGACACCCGTGGGAATGCCGTGCGTGAGGCCGCAAAGTGATATGAGGTGTTATAGGCTAGATCGGTGTGACTTAGAATCGGGGTCCTGACAGCTTTGGTATCAGAGCCTGACTTCCTGTAGGTTTACGAAGCCAAACTGGTCGAAGTTGAGTCTAGAAATGCTTTAGTTATATAAGGGAATTGATTGTGGGAGGGAACGTAAGCCTCTTTTTACTCCTTTACCTTATGCCCTTCTGATCTGAGTCACCCTCTTCTCTTCTACGGGGATTAAGAGCTAGGCTTCTCATCTTTCTATCAGGATCACATGTTACTAATCTGTAGACTCATAGGACTGTTGGATTTAAGCTTCATTTCAGTTCCTACTACTTCCGTATGTTAACCATTGATCCCGGAAGTTTATATTGTGATGTTGAGTGGTTATGCCACCATTTTGCAGGATGTCTCAAATCCTTTGAGCATTTACAGCCGTTATGCTGTCCGAGTCATCCCAGGCTTCTAAATAATCTGATGCATTTGCAAATCCCTTCATTCCGTTCTCGATGTTCCTTTGGGCCAGATTAACCACACTAATCGTTGAGTTGTGGTACTATGTTGCCTTGACATATATGTTGGAGTTATTATTATGACCCTAGGTGTTTTAGAGAACCACTCAGTAATCTAGCAATGCTTTGTATCCCCAGTGTGATGATTCTGGCCATTATTCTCGAAAGCATCCCGTGATGCCATTTAGTTAGTAGGCATTCTATTTCTGGGTTCTTGAGCCCAAGATTTACTCCACTTACCTCCTGTTGATAGTGTTTGCTCGTTCCTTTAGGTTATTAGTAACCTTTGCATTAGTCCTCGAGGTCCGTGGTATTTCATTCTTCCAATACCATGAACCATCATGGCAAAAGTTCTTTTAACCAAAAGATCACAACCAGGGCGCCCTTGAGGAGTACTCCATTCATATTGTCACTCTGCCAGTCCTTCCTCCTCTGCATGGGTTATCTGGAAGAAATATGTTGAATTTGTTCGACATACTAATCCATGCATCCACAACTCAGAAAAACATATGTTCCTTTGGGTTGTCCCTCTTTAGTTATTTTCTGGCCCTCGTCTATCAATTGATAGTCAGGAGTAATTGTGCATTTGTGTTATCGATGCCTATTATTCTTGTGGTTTGTCAAGCCATTCTAATCCGGAATGACTAGGAGAAACAAACTCCAGTACCTCGTCCATCTCTGGATTGGGTCAAAGTAGTTGTATTCCGCAGATCAAATGCCTAACCAGCTTTTGTTTTGTTCTACCTTCGAGTATTACCCCTTTATGTCAAGGATATCGTAGGAATTGCACCACCTTTTGTGAATTCTTGACGCAGTGATACTCCTCGCCATCATCATTCATTTCTCGGTCCCGTGTTATTGTAACCGGAACACCGACAAATGAATCGTGATGCGTGAAATCAATACTCCTAGCAACTCCGTTGCTTGGTAGTTAATGGACAATAAACTCATTCTTAGCGTGTGGTTATTGTCCTACCATCCTAGGACTGATCGTGCTACCTAGTCCATTTTGTTGGTGCACCCTTCCGTCGATGAGTTAGGATTTTGCCAAACCCTTGCTCTTTTGATTACATCGTCTTGCCTTGAAAGCAAGATTGATCTCGAGCTTAGTAACATATCGGTGGTTCGTGATTTTTCGGATATCTTCTCGGAAGTGTTACCAGGTCGTCACCTGACCGATATGTTGAGTTCGTGATCATGTTGGTTTTCCAATAAACCACTCTTTCTCCAAGAATCTGTGTTTGATACCCCTGAGCTAGTTGGTTAAGCCAAACAACAACTTGGAGAGGTGGAAGATAAAAACTTGTCTAACTTAGTTCATTTCCAAAGGGATATCTTGTGTTGTGTGTTGTAGAAAGATGATTTCTTCATCGATTGGTCCTCGTGATCAATTAATGGACCTATCATCTTAACCAAACTTTGATTTGAGTATGGGCTATCATCAAATCAAATCAGAACCAACAATGTTCGTAATGTTGTCTTACTCGTGGTTGATTCCTCGAGCATACACCATTACATCTTTTGGTCTGACCAATGCTATCACCGTGTTCACTTAATTGTGGAATTCCATCTATATGGAAGCCTAGATGGTTTGTTGTTGAGCCCATCGACAACATCCTTATCTCCTCCATGATTTGGTTGAACATCTAAGTTAGCGTTGGAAACTTTTGAAAGCATCTTCCTCGTGTTAGCTCATGAAGTTTATGTTTTGATGGAAGAAGTGACTTCCTCTAGTTCACGTGCATATGATGCAAGTTGCCGCCGTGAACTTGAGAAAGTTTGTTTCGCTTCCTCTGGAATCATCCCAAGTCAGTCATGCATACGTGCGAAGTATTGTTTGGTCTGGAGACTTGCAACCTTCATTCTATATGAATCCCTAGCACACCAAGCCACTGATTGATTTGTTCAAGGAAAAGAAGTTCCTAAGTGCTATTCCTTAAGGACCCAAAGGTACATGCGCATGACTTCGCTCTCCGCAATGATGGTTCCTAATCAGAACTCGGTAGTGTTTTATTCTAAGACTACTATGTGGTCATGCTTGTCTGGGACAGCGTGTTCACATGTTGTAGTAGAACCAGCTCATGTTTTGGAGCTTGCTATCGTAGTTCATCCCCTGAGAATCTCGCAACGTCATCTCGTCAATTTGTGTTGCAAACCTTCATTTTTCTTCCTAGACTCGATGAGTCTGGAATATCCTGCCACCAACCAGATCTGAATCTCGGGCAGATGTGATGGTTGGAACGTTTCCCAAGAGCTATAATATTGGTCTCTCGGTAACCGGTAGAGTGGATGTCGTGGCCAACACACCCAACCGGAAGACCTATTATTATAGTATCTTGATTGAGGAAGTTGGCCACCTCTCCATAAGGATTTCGTAAGATTCTACTTCCGTAGATATTCCTTATGGATTCTTGTGCTCCCGAAGTCCGACCTTTTACTTGATGTTCTACGTACCAAACCATTTTAATAAATGGGTTGCACTAGAACATCAAGGAGAACATTAGAAGCGAAGTGCTAAATGTCTCTCGGTCGATCGTTCAGATTTTGTCCCCTTGGCCTCGCTAAGGTGAAATCCTAGAAGGTGTTATCTTCCTTTGCATCTGCATCATCCATCACTATTCATCATGGTAGTATGTTGTGTTGCCAGGATCCTCGACACGGATATTGGTAAAACCTTGATGACTATGGAAATGCTCAAGTTCTTGAGAGCACGCGCAAGCAAATCATCCCTTGCATTGTCTTCAACAAGGTAGTTCACATCATCCATTCTAGTCCGATTATGCCATTCCTTCGAACTCCGCCAAACGATTGCTGTGATTTGCCTCAAGCTGGTATAAAGAGTTTCAATGATCTCTATATCAAAAGTAATTCTTTTTGCCACTTAAGGTAATAATTCTACGAGTCACCTTCCCCAAGGTGCCCCGTTATCGAATCATGGCAATTTTCCTCGCTACTTTGAAACCCTCGTCAAATTGTTTCTTCCGTCCCTCCTGAGGCATGTTTTGCCTCTCAGCTCCAGAGATGTTTCTATGTCCCATTCCATGAGTTGATCTTGTGATCATCTTAATGATCCTAAGTTGCTCGAACCTCAGGAAGATTGATTCTTCTAAAAATTCTCCCTTTCTACTCGTTGTCATGTTGGATGTAGTTCTCAAAGCAAGACGTTGAGATCAAGGGGATGCAATGAATCAACATCCTCGAGAAAGACATCTGGATCGTGAAGATTGTGTTAGCTTGTGTCCCTCTGTCTTCTTACCTCACGACTTGAATCTCGGGACGAGATTCTTGTTTAGTGGGGGTGAGTTGTCACATCCCTAGCTTCTGACATTGCACTAGGCTAACTTCATGTGTGCATCATGTTTAAACTTTGAAAGAAACTTGAAATGGGGATTGCCTAAACCCTAGCATTAAAGGAATTCACTAGGTTCAACCAAAATATTCCCAGTAAATCCAAATGGCTTTCAAAAATGTTCATCATTCTTGGAAAATGCTAGAAACAGTAACCAGAGGTGATGCACATTTTTCCATGACATATTTGGGCTCTGGATTAAATCATACTCTATTTGCATTTGGGCATATAAATGCTATTAAATATTTTAAATGCTCAAATAATCGTAAACTAAAATGTTTACTGTAGGATATATTCCCAACAGTGATCATGAGTAGTTTCATGATTTTTGGAAGTGGCTAAGTATTTTTAATAAAGCCCTAAAGACTACAGAATATTAGAAAACAGAAACAAATAAAAAAAGAGAGAAAGGAAACCTACCTGGCCTCACCTGTCGCAGCCCAGCTGGCCAGCCCAGCCCACGCAGCCATCTGCCAGTCGTCGTCCTCCTCTTGACAGAAGGACGCGAGGGCGTGTGCCCACCGTGCGCCGGCACGCGCCGGCCACCTCCTGCTTACCTGCTCGCCGCTGGAGGCACCCGAGGGCGCCACGCACTCCCCTCAACCCCTTGCACCTCTCCCCTCTCTCCCAGGACTCCTTCTCCCTCCTCTGCTCGCTTCCGCAGTGCCACCGAGTGCTGCCGTCGACGCCGCTCGCCACCACCGCGGCCTTCCAGCTAGCCCACAAGCTCCGCCTCGGATCCATGAAGCTCTACGCCGACGCACGCGACGCCGGGTGCCCCGAAGCCACGCCATCTTCACCGCCATGGCCGGCGATCGCCGCTGCTCGATTCGCAGCAACGAGGATGTCCCCGAGCACGCCGAGGACACCTCTGCACCCACCGTGAGCTCCTCTACCAATCCCCTCTACTCCCATGTCCATTAGCTCATCGTAGCCCTCGTTTCCGTCGAGACCGAGACCTCACCGGCGCCGGACTTGTTGCCGTCGTCATTTTGGTTCGCCTCTGTATAAACCGAGCGCGTCACTGCACTGAGTGCACTCCTAGGAGCCCGTAGCGCCCATCAGTTCCTCCTCCCATGCACCATAGCCGCAGCCCCGTGCACCCCCGAACTCCGGCGGCCGCAACCGAGCCCGCCGCCATCGACTCCGGCCACCCCAGGCCCGGAGACCACCACCATCCGACGCGCCATCGCGCCAGATCTCCGTAGGGCCAAAGGGTGCACCGAACGGTGCATCATAGGCGAAACCCGAGCCCCTACAGTGTACCTCCGCCGCGTTTTTGGTCGCCGCCGGCATACCTCCGGTGACGCTGATGTGGCAAAGTCATTAGCCGCTAACAGCCTAGTTATTTAACATCTAGTGACACTGACAGTCGGGCCCCACCGGTTTAATTAACCAGCTAACGAAATAAGTTAGAATTAATATAAGTCCAATGGCCCCACGTGTCAGTTTGACTACGCTGACGTGGCCGTTGACCTGGCCCCACCGGTCTGCCTCTGTTCTTGCCCTGCTACACTGACGTGCGGGTCCCACGGGTCAAGTTTGACCGGACCAGCCCCTGTTGACTTGCTGACATCACAGTGACGCAATGCTGACGCAGTATTACATTTTTTGGATTTATTTTTAATCAGGAAATTCCAGAAAATACCCAAAACTTCTAAAATTCATAGAAATTCAACCATAACTCCAAATGAAACAAATTATGTATGAAAAATTATCAGAAAAATGCAATCTATCCATCTGTATCATTTTCATGCATGTCAAACTAAGTTATATCTGCTGTATAGGTGAAAACATGATAATGACATTTTAAATGCTAAATGTGGAGTTTGCATATGAACCCTTAGTTCATATGGACTTCATTTAAACTGTTGCTAGATGCATTAGTGTAAATCATAACATTCTTGACATGTCTGGACCATGCATCATATTGTTGCATTGCATTGATTGTGTTTTCTCTCTATTGCCGGTAATTGTCCCCTCTCGATAGCCGTGATTCCGACGATGAGTTCGATGACACCGATGAAGAACTATAATATCTTCAGAAGTGCCAGGCAAGCAAACCCCCTTGTTCATTCCGATACAATCCCACTCTCTCGCTCCTGCTCTCTTTTACTGCATAAGGACAACAACGATTCATCTGTTACTTGCTGCGGTAGTTGAACCCCTTATCCTCTGCATGACCTGTCATTGCCACAGTAAATAGATGAAACCCACTAGCATGAGTAGGAGTTGTTTGAGCCCTAATGTGCCTACTCATTCATGCTTATTTGTCATGCCTGCTACTGCTTAGAGTTGAGTCGGATCTGATTCATCGGGGATGAATTGGAGCAGTGATGAACATGTCCTACTGTGTGTGAGCTAAGTGTGTGAACACGATTTGGTAAAGGTAGCGGTGAGAGGCCATGTAGGAGTACATGGTGGGTTGTCTCATTGAAGCCGTTCTCAGGAACTGAGTTTTGTGTTTGTGATCCATGAAACAGTTACTACCACGCATTGGGCCCGAAACCAATGGACCCTCTCGGCTTCTTAATCACCCTTGTCCTCTGTCCAGGAGTTGCAAGTAGTTTCTGGTGTTTGTAGTATGCTGGAGGCCGTGCGCAGCGCTGACCCGAGGGGTGGGCTGTGATGTGGTAAGCACGTGGCCGGGCATGCCGGCGCCCGTTTGGTGTCTCGGAACCCTGTACACATCGTTCGGGGCCGTATGTGGAAACCTCGGCCGGACTCCCTGCGGATGGAACCTGAATAGACGATAAACCTGGACTAGAGACTTGAGTGTTTTGGTAGGCTGTGGCCGACACCCTCGCTGGGCTTTCGCTTGAAGGTTGCCGAGTACATGCTGTGTAAACGGCGGTAAGTGGTGAGAGCGTGTGTGACGAAGTACACCCCTGCAGGGTTAATATGATCTATTCGAATAGCCGTGTCCGCGGTAAAGGACTTCTGGGTTGCCTATAACAGTTCATAGACAAGTGAAAGTGGATACTCTAAAATGCGCAAGATAAGCGTGAGTGCTATGGATGGCGTTCTCGTAGGGAGACGGGAGCGGATCCATAGTGGAGTATTGATATGGTGAATATGTGGACTCGTGTGCGCCACCTCAAAAGAGTTACTTGCAGTCGTAGTTTAGGATAGCCACCGAGTCAAAGCTGGCTTGCTGCAGTTAAACTCCACCACCCCCTTTGTTGATACCGATGCATATGTAGCTAGTTCTGATGTAAGTCTTGCTGGGTACATTTGTGCTCACGTTTGCTTATTTTATGTTTTGCAGAGAGACGTCGGTCTCGCTAGTAGTTCCGTGTGGACTTCGACGTTTAGCTTGATACCTCAGCTACGATCTTGTGCCCTCGGCAGGATCTAGTAGATAGTCAGGCTTCTCAGCCTTTTTCATTTATAGTTGTCTGTACTCAGACATGTTAAGCTTCCGCATGTGTTTGACTTGTATGCTCTGAATGCTGGGTCGAGAGACCCATGTTTGTAATATCTGGCTCTTCGGAGCCTAATGAATAAATACTCTGAGTCGTAGAGTCTAGTTGTGATGCCATGTTGTATTTGCACATAGCGAGCATATTGTGTGTATGATCGAAATGCTTGGTATGTGTGGGATCCGACAATCTAGTTGTTTATCCTTGGTAGCCTCTCTTATGGGGAAATGTAGTCTTGTGCTTCCATGAGCCATAGTAGTCGGCTACAGCCCGGTTTACCGGAGTCCTGCTAGCCCAGCACTACTGCTCCGAAACACTTGACTGGCCGGCATGTGATTCACTTCATTCATGTGTCGTCCCTTCGGGGAAATGTCACGCGGTGACATCCGGAGTCCTGCCTTGCCTGCTACAGCCCGGGTTCCCGGAGTCCTGTTAGCCTAGTGCTGCAGCCCGGATTCACACGTTGCTGACCTACATGCTCGATGTTGATTCATGTATGCCTGTCCCCGTAAGTTAGTGCCGCTTTGGGTTCACGACTAGCCATGTCGGCCCGGGTTCTCTGTCATATGGATGCTAGAGACACTATCATATACGTGAGCCAAAAGGCGCAAACGGTCCCGGGCCATGGTAAGGCGACACCCGTGGGAATACCGTGCGTGAGGCCGCAAAGTGATATGAGGTGTTATAGGCTAGATCGGTGTGACTTAGAATCGGGGTCCTCACACGACAACCTCCTTGACCTGGGCCTCGAGATTTTTCCGGGCGGCTTGCTGCTCGTTAGCCTTCCCCTCGGCTTCGGCCAGAGACTTTTTTAGGGCATCGACCTCGGTCGCCGCCCCTACACATATTATGACAATCCGGTCAATGTACACCGCTTATTCCTTCCGAAAACACAACAAGTCGTTTTCATACCTTGCTTCTCCTGGAGTTGAGTCTTCACCTCACCGAGCTCGTTCTCGGCTCACTCCAGCCTCTGCTTCAGTTCAGAGACTTCGGCAGTATGCGAGGTCGCGGCTAGCAGCGACGCCTGCTTATCCATACATATCAGGTTAGTCTCCTATAAAAAAGAGTATTGATCCCATGTCCGGTCTCTCTTTCCGAGCACCGGACAGTGTCTCAGGGGCCACTATCCATATCGGGATTTTTTCCTTCTACGTCGCTTACCTCAAAACCTGTCAGCAGGCTGCTGCAGGCTTTGGTCAGTCCGCTATTGGCGGACTGAACCCTTTCAATCACCGTGCCCATAAGAACACGGTGCTCCTCCATAATGGAAGCGCCTCGCAGCGTTTCCAGCAGATTACCTGGTGCCCCTGGTTGGAAAGGGGTCACCGGAGGAATAGACACACCTCCTCCTTTCGTAGGAGGCTGCGTGCCGGATCCTTGAGCCGTGCCGGTCTCCGAATCGAGTCCAATTGAGGGACGAATTGGATAAGGCCCTCACCCCCAGTTTCCATGGGAATTGACTCCCCCTGGTGCTCGGCGACAGGGGCTTCACCCTTTGGCGCCTCTTTCCGACCTGGGAAGGTTCGTTGGGAGAACACCTCGTCATCTCCCTTGGCCTCGGGAGAGTAAGCTGCCGGCAGTGTCTCGCTGGCCATCTCCTTCGAGTCCAACGAATCCTCCGACGAGGGTCGTCGGGAGCTGTTTGGGGCCGGACTTTGGCAATATAATTAAACATGTCAATGCAATAAGGAGGAGAGGCTGGGTATGTAGGAGTCATAGCACTTACGATGCGGCCCGGGGCTTAGTGCGGGAACGTCGTTCTGGACTGCTATCGACGTCCCACGCGTTGCTGACTACAAGGAAGCCCTTCCCCCTCTTGGGCGTCCCCGCCTCCAGGTTTGTGGAGGCCGCCCTTTTCCTCTTTCCTTCCTCAGGGGGAGGGTTGTTCCCCTCCTCCTCCTCGTCGTCGCCCTCAGCGGTGGAGGACGGGGTTTCTTCGCCTTAGGACGTCGGTCCGGAGCACCCCTGCGGCGGGGGCCGCTTCTGGCCCCCTTGGCCTTCTTCTCCGGCGCCTTATACGGTGCCGGCACCAGCATCTTCGCCAGCAGCGGGATGACTGGTTCTTCGGGCAGCGGGGCTGGGCTTCGAACCCGCTCTTCTCTCTCCGTCCACCCTTAAAAGAAGTGTGCACAACTAAAATTAGGCTTCCTCCTTGGACAGTCAGGTAGAGGGCATGCCTCGAGGAATAAAAAACTTACCGCGCTGGCGGGATGGGTGTGGTTGTGCCCGCGGTCCGAATCCAGGGCCGGCGGCTTCTCGTTGCCCTTAACGAGTGAGTTCCAAGCGTCTTCGTGAGTAGATCCGAAGAGCCTCTCCAGGGTTTGGTGATTATCCGGATCGAATTCCCACAAGAGAAAAGTTCGGTCTTGGCATGGGAGGATTAGACGGACCAGCATTACCTGGATCACGTCGACAATATTGACCTTCTTGTCCACCATGCTCTGGATGCGCGTTTGCAACGCTATTAGTTCATCTGTCGAAGACCAGTTGGGATCCTTCTCCGTCCAGGAGGTGAGCCACGTGGGAGTTCCGGATCTGTACTCCGGAGCCGTCGCCCAAGTGGAGCCGCGTGGCTCCGTGATGTAGAACCATTGCTTCTGCCACCCCTTGAATGTGTCCACAAGCGTGCCCTTGGGCCATGTAGTGTTGGGCATCTTCCTCACCATGGCGCCGCCGCACTCCGCGTGCTGACCATCAACCACCTTTGGCTTCACATTGAAGGTCTTGAGCCATAGGCCAAAGTGGGGATGAATGCGGAGGAAGGCCTCGCACACCACGACGAACACCGAGATGTTGAGGAAGGAGTTCGGGGTTAGATCATGAAAATCTAGCCCGTAATAATACATCAGTCCGCGGACAAAAGGGTGAATTGGAAACCCTAGTCCGCGGACGAAGTGAGGGGGAAAACCACTCTCTCAGTGGGCTTCGGAGTAGGGACGATTTTCCCTTGGCTGGCAGACGGTGGGCGATTTCCTTCGCCAGATACCTGGCCGCCCGGAGCTGGGTGATATCCTTCTCCTTGACGGAGGAGGCCGTCCACTTGCCCTGACCGCCGGACATGGTTGAGTGCTAGCTCGAATGGAAGGGAGATGGAAACTTGGGCGCTGGAGCTCAAGATTGGAGAGGCAGAGACTGAGAGAAGGCGTGAGAGAGCAAGAGGGAATCCTTATCCCCTTATAAAGGCAACAAATATTAAATGCCTCCTCACTCGCCTTAAGATTCGCCTATTCCCAAGGGCTGTATCAACGACACGGTTGGGTTACCCATGCCCGCATTGATGAGAATCCCGCGATAAGGGGACATGATCTCCGCTTTGACAAGACGTGCCAATGTCAACCATGTCTCGGGACGTGGGGCGTCGAACACAAAAACGGTTTGGAATTATGACCGGTTAGATGTAATATCGTGCTGCAAAAAGTTGTCAGCGGATGGGACTCGTGTAAAAATATATTCTCTCTGCGGTTGCGTATGGTGTGTGTAACAGGTCCGGATACTATCATCGCATCCGAAGACTATCTTGGAGTTCGGAAAAAGGGGAACCCGCCTTGCAATGGACGAAGACAATCTCTGCGCCGAACTCATCGTCATTGATGCCAGATTCAGGGGCTACTGAGGGAGTCCTAGAGTAAGGGGTCCTCGGGCGTCCGGCCTAGTATCAATTGGCCGGACTGATGAGCTGTGAAGACATGAAGGCCGGAGACTGTACCCGTGTCCGGATTGGACTCTCCTTGACATGGAAAGCAAGCTAGGCGACCAACTATGAAGATTCCCTCTGATGTAACCGACTCCATGTAACCCTAGATCTCTCTGGTGCCTATATAAACCAGAGAGCGTAGTCCGGATAGACGGATACACATTACCATTGTCATACAGGCTAGGCTTTTAGGGTTTAGCACATATGATCTCGTGGTAGATCAACTCTTGTAATACCCATATTCATCAAAATCAATCAAGCAGGAAGTAGGGTATTACCTCCATAGAGAGGGCCCGAACCTGGGTAAACATTGTGTCCCCCGTTTCCTGTTACCATCGATCCTAGACGCACAGTTCGGGACCCCCTACCCGAGATCCGCCGGTATTGACACCAACACCAGTCGTCATGGCTTGTGTCACGGGAACCTCGCGAGGTGTCCCTTGCCTTGATCTCTCCGCCCCTCGTAAGCCAGCCTGGAGAGGCACCCCCAAGGGGGTCTTGTGTCGTCCGCCACGCGAGGGTCTTGAGTGTTTGCTGGTGAAGATGGGTCGTACGGGGCCGCTGGTGGAGCCACGCCGTGGGACGCAGGCAGGCAAGTCTGGGGACCCCCGTTCCTAGGAAGCCGACAGTAGCCCCGGGGCCCAAGGCGCGCTCGGACTTGTCTTCGGGGCGAAGACTGTTGGGAAACGTAGTAATTTCAAAAATTCCAACGCACACGCAAGATCATGGTGATGCATAGCAACGAGAGGGGAGAGTGTTGTCCACATACCCTCGTAGACCGAAAGCGGAAGCGTTAACACAACGCGGTTGATGTAGTCGTACGTCTTCATGATCCGACCGATCAAGTACTGAACGCACGGCACCTCCGAGTTCAGCACACGTTCAGCTCAATGACGTCCCTCGAACTCCGATCCAGCCGAGTGTTGAGGGAGAGTTTTGTCAGCACGACGGCGTGGTGACGATGATGATTTTCTACCGACGCAGGTCTTCGCCTAAGCACCGCTACGACATTATCGAGGTATAATATGGTGGAGGGGGGCACCGCACACGGCTAAGAGATCAATAGATCAATTGGTGTGTCTATGGGGTGCCCCCTGCCCCCGTATATAAAGGAGCAAGGGGGAAGACGGCCGGCCTAGGAGGAGGGCGCGCCAAGGGGGGAGTCCTACTCCCACCGGGAGTAGGACTCCTCCTTTCCTTGTTGGAGTAGGAAAAGGGAAGGGAGAAGGAGAAGGAAGGAAGGGGGTGCCCCCTCTCCCTAGTCCAATTCGGACTAGTCCATGGGGAGGGGTGTGGCCACCCTTTGGGTCCTTTCTCTCCTTTCCCCTATGGCCCATTAAGGCCCAATACGAATTCCCGTAACTCTCCAGTACTCCGAAAAATACCCGAATCACTCGGAACCTTTCTGATGTCCGAATATAGTCGTCCAATATATCGATCTTTACGTCTCGACCATTTCGAGACTCCTCGTCATGTCCCTGATCTCATCCGGGACTCCGAACTCCTTCGGTGCATCAAAACACATAAACTCATAATATAACCATCATCTAACTTTAAGCGTGCGGACCCTACTGGTTCGAGAACTATGTAGACATGACCGAGACACGTCTCCAGTCAATAACCAATAGCGGAACCTGGATGCTCATATTGGCTCCCACATATTCTACGAAGATCTTTATCGGTCAAACCGCATAACAACATACGTTGTTCCCTTTGTCACCGGTATGTTACTTGCCCGAGATTCGATCGTCGGTATCTCAATACCTAGTTCAATCTCGTTACCGGCAAGTCTCTTTACTCGTTCCGTAATACATCATCCTACAACTAACTCATTAGTTACAATGCTTGCAAGGCTTATAGTGATGTGCATTACTGAGTGGGCCCAGAGATACCTCTCCGACAATCGGAGTGACAAATCCTAATCTCGAAATACGCCAACCCAACAAGTACCTTTGGAAGCACCTGTAGAGCACCTTTATAATCACCCAGTTACGTTGTGACGTTTGGTAGCACACAAAGTGTTCCTCCGGTAAACGGGAGTTGCATAATCTCATAGTCATAGGAACATGTATAAGTCATGAAGAAAGCAATAGCAACATACTAAACGATCGAGTGCTAAGCTAACGGAATGGGTCAAGTCAATCACATCATTCTCCTAATGATGTGATCCCGTTAATCAAATGACAACTCATGTCTATGGCTAGGAAACATAACCATCTTTGATCAACGAGCTAGTCAAGTAGAGGCATACTAGTGACACTCTGTTTGTCTATGTATTCACACATGTATCAAGTTTCCGGTTAATACAATTCTAGCATGAATAATAAACATTTATCATGATATAAGGAAATAAATAATAACTTTATTATTGCCTCTAGGGCGTATTTCCTTCAGTCTCCCACTTGCACTAGAGTCAATAATCTAGTTCACATCGCCATGTGATTTAACATTAATAGTTCACATCACCATGTGATTAACACCCATAGTTCACATCGTCATGTGACCAACACCCAAAGGGTTTACTAGAGTCAGTAATCTAGTACACATCGCTATGTGATCAACACCCAATATTCTACAACTCCCGTTTCGAGTTACTACTCTTAGCAACTGAACCAGTATCAAATACTGAGGGGTTGCTATAAACACTAGTAAAGTACACATCAATAACATGTATATCCAATATACCTTTGTTCACTTTGCCATCCTTCTTATCCACCAAATAGTTGGGGTAGTTCCGCTTCCAGTGACCAATCCCTTTGTAGTAGAAGCACTTAGTCTCAGGCTTAGGACCAGACTTAGGCTTCTTCACTTGAGCAGCAACTTGCTTGCTGTTCTTCTTGATGTTCCCCTTCTTCCTTTTGCCCTTTTCTTGAAACCAGTGGTCTCGTCAACCATCAACACTTGATGTTTTTCTCGATTTCTACCTTCGTCGATTTCAGCATCACGAAGAGCTCGGGAATTACTTTCGTCATCCCTTGGATACTATAGTTCATCACGAAGTTCTACTAACTTGGTGATGGTGACTAGAGAATTCTGTCAATCACTATTTTATCTGGAAGATTAACTCCCACTTGATTCAAGCGATTTCTAGTACCCAGACAATCTGAGCACATGCTCACTGCTTGAGCTATTCTCCTCCATCTTTTAGCTATAGAACTTGTTGGAGACGTCATCTCTCTCAACTCAGGTATTTCCTTGAAATATTAACTTCAACTCCTGGAACATCTCATATGGTCCATGACGTTCAAAACGTCTTTGAAGTCCCGATTCTATGCCGTTAAGCATGGTGCACTAAACTATCAAGTAGTCATCATATTGAGCTAGCCAAACGTTCGTAACGTCTGCATCTGCTTCTGCAATAGGTCTGTCACCTAGCGGTGCATCAAGGACATAATTTTTCTATGCAGCAATGAGGATAATCCTCAGATCATGGATCCAATCCGTATCTTTGCTACTAACATCTTTCAACATAATTTTTCTCTAGGAACATATCAAAAATATACACAGGGAAGCAACAACGCGAGCTATTGATCTACAACATAATTTGCAAAATACTATCAGGACTAAGTTCATGATAAATTTAAGTTCAATTAATCATATTACTTAAGAACTCCCACTTAGATAGACATCTCTCTAATCTTCTAAGTGATCACGTGATCCATATCAACTAAACCATGTCCGATCATCACGTGAGATGGAGTAGTTTCAACGGTGAACATCACTATGTTGATCATATCTACTATATGATTCACGCTCGACCTTTCGGTCTCCGTGTTCCGAGGCCATATCTGCATATGCTAGGCTCATCAAGTTTAACCTGAGTATTCTGCGTGTGCAAAACTGGCTTGCACCCGTTGTAGATGGACGTAGAGCTTATCACACCTGATCATCACGTGGTGTCTGGGCACGACGAACTTTGGCAATGGTGCATACTCAGGGAGAACACTTTTATCTTGAAATTTAGTGAGAGATCATCTTATAATGCTACCGTCAATCAAAGCAAGATAAGATGCATAAAAGATAAACATCACATGCAATCAATATAAGTGATATGATATGGCCATCATCATCTTGTGCTTGTGATCTCCATCTCCGAAGCACCGTCATGATCACCATCGTCACCAGCGCGACACCTTGATCTCCATCGTAGCATCGTTGTCGTCTCGCCAATCTTATGCTTCTACGACTATCACTACCGCTTAGTGATAAAGTAAAGCATTACAGGGCGATTGCATTGCATACAATAAAGCGACAACCATATGGCTCCTGCCAGTTGCGGATAACTCGGTTACAAAACATGATCATCTCATACAATAAATTTAGCATCATGCTTTGACCATATCACATCACAACATGCCCCGCAAAAACAAGTTAGACGTCCTCTACTTTGTTGTTGCAAGTTTTACGTGGCTGCTACGGGCTTAGCAAGAACCGTTCTTACCTACGCATCAAAACTACAACGATAGTTTGTCAAGTTGGTGCTGTTTTAACCTTTGCAAGGACCGGGCGTAGCCACACTCGGTTCAACTAAAGTGAGAGAGACAGACACCCGCCAGTCACCTTTAAGCAACGAGTGCTCGCAACGGTGAAATCAGTCTCGCGTAAGCGTACACGTAATGTCGGTCCGGGCCGCTTCATCTCACAATACCGCTGAACCAAAATATGACATGCTGGTAAGCAGTATGACTTATATCGCCCACAACTCACTTGTGTTCTACTCGTGCATATAACATCAACGCATAAAACCTGGCTCGGATGCCACTGTTGGGAAACGTAGTAATTTCAAAAATTCCTACGCACACGCAAGATCATGGTGATGCATAGCAACGAGAGGGGAGAGTGTTGTCCACGTACCCTCGTAGACCGAAAGCGGAAGCGTTAACACAACGCGGTTGATGTAGTCGTACGTCTTCACGATCCGACCGATCAAGTGCCGAACGAACGGCACCTCCGAGTTCAGCACACGTTCAGCTCGATGACGTCCCTTGAACTCCGATCCAGCCGAGTGTTGAGGGAGAGTTTTGTCAGCACGACGGCGTGGTGACGATGATGATGTTCTACCGACGGAGGGCTTCGCCTAAGCACCGCTACGATATTATCGAGGTGTAATATGGTGGAGGGGGCACCGCACATGGCTAAGAGATCAATAGATCAATTAGTGTGTCTATGGGGTGCCCCCTGCCCCCGTGTATAAAGGAGCAAGGGGGAAGGCGGCTGGCCTAGGAGGAGGGCGCGCCAAGGGGGGAGTGCGACTCCCACTGGGAGTAGGACTCCTCCTTCCCTTGTTGGAGTAGGAAAAGGGAAGGGAGAAGGAGAAGGAAGGAAGGGGGCGCCCCCTCTCCCTAGTCCAATTCGGACTAGTCCATGGGGAGGGGTGCGGCCACCCTTTGGGGCCTTTCTCTCCTTTCCCGTCTAGCCCATTAAGGCCCAATACGAATTCCCGTAACTCTCCGGTACTCCAAAAATATCCGAATCACTCGGAACCTTTCCGATGTCCGAATATAGTCGTCCAATATATCGGTCTTTACGTCTCGACCATTTCGAGACTCCTCGTCATGTCCCTGATCTCAGCCGGGACTCCGAACTCCTTCAGTTCATCAAAACACATAAACTCATAATATAACCGTCATCTAACTTTAAGCGTGCGGACCCTACGGGTTCGAGAACTATGTAGACATGACCGAGACACGTCTCCGGTCAATAACCAATAGCGGAACCTGGATGCTCATATTGGCTCCCACATATTCTACGAAGATCTTTATCGGTCAAACCGCATAACAACATACGTTGTTCCCTTTGTCACCGGTATGTTACTTGCCCGAGATTCGATCGTCGGTAGCTCAATACCTAGTTCAATCTCGTTACCGGCAAGTCTCTTTACTCGTTCCGTAATACATCATCCTGCAACTAACTCATTAGTTACAATGCTTGCAAGGCTTATAGTGATGTGCATTACTGAGTGGGCCCAGAGATACCTCTCCGACAATCGGAGTGACAAATCCTAATCTAGAAAAACGCCAACCCAACAAGTACCTTTGGAAGCACCTGTAGAGCACCTTTATAATCACCCAGTTACATTGTGACGTTTGGTAGCACACAAAGTGTTCCTCCGGTAAACGGGAGTTGCATAATCTCATAGTCATAGGAACATGTATAAGTCATGAAGAAAGCAATAGCAACATACTAAACGATCGAGTGCTAAGCTAACGGAATGGGTCAAGTCAATCACATCATTCTCCTAATGATGTGATCCCATTAATCAAATGACAACTCATGTCTATGGCTAGGAAACATAACCATCTTTGATCAACGAGCTAGTCAAGTAGAGGCATACTAGTGACACTCTGTTTGTCTATGTATTCACACATGTATCAAGTTTCCGGTTAATACAATTCTAGCATGAATAATAAACATTTATCATGATATAAGGAAATAAATAATAACTTTATTATTGCCTCTAGGGCATATTTCCTTCAAAGCCAAAGGGCAAGTGCGGAGCGCCGCGGGCCCCAACAGCCTGCGGCCTTGGTCGACGCGTGGCGATTGATTGGACATGGGCGTCTCTGCTTCCCCACGCTGCGTCGGCAACTGCCCGACTTGGCAAGTCCCTGCTGCATGCAGAGAAATATCATCATTACCTGTGATCGTGGGGATCGTCGGTTGGCCTTCTCTTGCTATAAATGGTGAGGGGGGCGGAGCCCCCGTCGCTCATCTCTTCCCGTTCTTCTTGCTTCTCCTTCCTTCTTGCTCCATTGCTAGCGGTGACCCCATGGCGCCTGCGAAGAGGTTCTTGGCCGCGGAGAAGGGGAAGGCTCGCCAGGAGGGGCCCGGCTCCCCGCCGCCCAAGCGCGGGCGCGGCCGTCCCCACAAGCACACCGCGACCCCCGCCATGGCCGCGACGGCGCCCCTTCGCGTGGCGGGAGTCGCCCATGTCGTGGCAGCCCCGTTGATGAGGGGAGACGTGCCATGGTCGCGCCGCCTCCCCGGCCGTGCTTCCATTTGGCGGAGGTGCTTCCGGAGTTCGTCGTGTGGTCGTAGAATCCGGCCAGCACCTAGCTTCAACTCCCGCGCTTCTTCGCCGGCGAGCTGCCGGCCACAGGTCCAGGCGGGCTCTGGCTGTAGGCGGACGGCTGCCGCAGCAAAGCTTCGTGGGTCGCGGTCGAGGTCTCCGTTGCTGGCAACGTGGCTCTGGTCCACGGCTGGCAGAGGTTTGCCCGCGCGCGCGGCCTTGGCAGGCGGTGCACCCTCCACTTCAAGTACGACGGCAACGCGACCCTCTACGTGAGGGTGTTCGGAGAAGACGGCCGCCGCATCGGGTGCTGCCCCGAGGACAATGACGGCGACGAGGTGCTTGGCCTTGGTGATGGTCGAGACGAAGGTGAGGATGATCTCGTGCCCAGCTATGCCGACTCCCCCTCCGGCGACAGCTCCAGCAGCGGCGGCTACGATCAGCCGCCATGCCGCCGCGCCCGCTTCGAGGGCGGCAGTGGGTCGCCTCGTCGCCGCACCCCGGTAAAGCGCGAGGAGGGGTCCGGCTGAGCCCGTGAGAGCGCCATGGCTCCATCCTCGCGAGGTGCCGCAGGGGCATGCACCGCTTTTGTTTTGTTCTTCCTTTTCTTCCTGCATTAAGAGAGAGACAAGTATGGGGCCCCGCGGGGGTGTGCAACAAACTATGATTTCAAAGTCGTTATGTTGTGCTTATTGTTCTTGTGTCGCATCGCAATATCAATATCTTATATAGGCACGTAGGAATAACTTAGCTTGACGCGCTTGAAGTAGTTTCCGCCTCACGAGGCGCGCATTTCTCAGCCTCTGGTGAGGCGTCTAGGAACTGCAAAAAAAATTTAGGAGATCCCGAGCCCTGGTCGCAGGCGCCGCTGGCCATGACCCAGCGCCTCACATCGCGGTACCCGAGGGGTACGGATTGAGAGAGGAGTGCCAGCTTGCGGCTCGAACGAGAGCGCCTCGCGAAAAAATAGGCAAGACGCTCACGAGGGCACCAGGCACCAGCCCCCTCGCGAGGGACGCGAGAGAGAGTTCAGGTCAAACAGAGAAGGCAGAAACAGAGGCAGAAGGCGATGGAACAAGACCGGCAAGGAACACCAGAAAGAAAATTTCGCTTAAAGACGGGCGAGCTAACTACGGAAAGCAAATGAAAAGCCGCGTCCGGCACCTAGTCTAGTCTTCTTGTCTTCTCACCAGCGCGGAGCTAAGTGCTGCCACTAGGACATGGGAGGGAGCCCCAAAGACCCGAGGGCGGCACTCCTGAGACTCCGGGGCGTGTACAGCCCCACTCATTATTACATGAGAGTATCACGAGCGGAGACCTTCACAGGCACTGGGCCTTCTTCACAGGCGTTGGGCCTTTCTTCATGGGTAGAACTTCCGGAGGTGCTGGATGTTCCAGGCGTTCTGGATGGGTACCCCGTCCTGCGTCTCCAGGCGCACGGCGCCAGGCCTGGAGACGTGGGCGACCCTAAATGGGCCCTCCCACATGGGTGAGAGCTTATGCAGCCCTTCCCTGGAGAGCACCCGCCGTAGGACGAGGTCACCCACCTCGAGCGTCCTGGAGCGGATGTTGCGACAGTGGTACCGTCGCAGCGCCTGCTGATATCTTGCCGCCCGTAGCGTGGCTTCACGGTGGCGTTCCTCCCCCAGCACGAGGTCCATCCCCCGCATGGTCTCCTGTTGCGCCTCATCAAACGCCAGGACCCGCGCGGAGCAATGCTTGACCTCGTGAGGGAGAACCGCCTCTGCTCCATAGACAAGGAAGAATGGGGTCTCTCCCGTTGGCTTGGTGGCGGTGGTGCGGATGGACCACAGCACGGACTGGAGCTCGTCATGCCAGCCCCTGCCGCAGGCCTCGAGCTTCATCTTGAAGGTCCTGGTCTTGAGGCCTCTCAGGACCTCCGCGTTGGCGCGTTTGGTCTGACCATTGCTTTGGGGGTGCGCCACCGAAGCGTAGCAGATCTGCGTTCCAAGGTTAGCACAATATGTCCTGAAGAGATTGCTACTGAACTGTGAGCCGTTATCGGTGATGATGTGGTTGGGGACCCCAAACCGGCTCACGAGACCTTTAAGGAACTTGACCGTAGAGCCGGCCGGGATGGTGCGGACGGCTTCTACCTCTGCCCACTTGGTAAACTTGTCGATGGCGACGTAGAGGTAGCGGTAGCCCCCAGGCGCTCGAGGGAACGGGCCCAAGATATCCAGCCCCCAGACCGCGAATGGCCACGTGAGTGGGATGGTCTGGAGGCCCTGAGCCGGCTGATGGATCTGCTTGGCGTGGAACTGACAGGCCTCACAGGACTTCACCAGCTCAGTCGCATCATTGAGTGCCGTAGGCCAGTAGAATCCGCTGCGAAACACCTTGCCGACGAGGGTCCGTGACGATGAGTGGTGCCCGCAGTCCCCGCCGTGTATGTCGGCTAGCAGCTCTTTCCCCTGCTCCCTGGAAATGCAACGCAGGGAAACGTCATTTGGCCGCTTCCTATATAACTCACCGTCCTGGATGTAGTATGTCGTGGCCTGTCGGGCCACACGCTCTGCGTCCTCCTCCTTCTCCGGCTGCGTCCCTTGCGTAAGGTATTCCTTGAATTCCTCGGTCCAGCACCCCTCCTGAGGCTCGAGCGCCAAGAGTAAGCGTGCTCGCGAGGTCGGGCCGCAGGCCGGGGCTCCCGAGGCAGGTGGTTGAGGAGCTCCTGCCGAGGCAGCGCTGTTCTTGAAAGTAGTGGTGTTGCCGATGGCTTGAAGAGCCGCTTCTCAATGACGCCAGGCTCTTGTGGTAACCACTTGGATGCTCTTCTCGCAATGTCGTCGGCTTCTTTGTTGGTGCCACGAGGCACGTGCTGCAACTCCAGGCCCAAGAACTGCTTCTCCATCTTGCCTACCTCCGCGAGGTACGCCTCCATGTGCTCGTCCTTCGGCTCATATACCTTGTTGGAGAAGTTGATGAGGAGCTGCGAGTCGCCCTTGATGGTGAGGCGCTTCTCTCCCAGTGCCACCGCAGCCTTGAGACCAGCTATGAGGCCTTCATACTCTGCTATGTTGTTGGAGACCTTCTCGCCCTGCTGGAAGCAGAGCTGCACGACATAGTAAAGCTTGTCATGAGTGGGTGAGATCAGCACTGCTCCAGCCCCCACGCCCTGGCGCGCAAAGGCGCCATCAAAATACATAACTCAGCCGTCTGGCACTTCACTCCCCAGCGAGAGGGACCGATCCTTGCCTTCTTCAAGCCTCGGGGCGTCCGTCCATTGTGCCACGAAATCAGCGAGCGCGGCTCCCTTGATGACCCTGGTTGTGTTGAACTCCAACTGAAATGCTTGCAGCTCGATGTTCAACTCAGGGACTCTCCCGACGGAGTTAGGGCTCCTGAGCACCCTCTCTAACGGGTAGGCCGAGATGACCTTGATGGGGTGACCTTGTAAGTAGTGTCGCAACTTACGCGAGGCCACCAAGAGCGTGAGCAGGAGCTTCTAAGGCATGGGGTACCATGCCCTCGCGTCCCGCAACACCTTGCTGGCAAAATACACCGGGTGCTCGACGAGGGTGGGTGCATTGATGAGGCTCGCGGCTTCTGGAGGTCGGGGTGCCTCCTAAGACGACGAAGCCCCCAAAGCTTGGTCGCTGGTTGGGGCCTCCGCAGGCCCAAGCACGCCGTCTTGCTGAGCCTGGTCCTTTGCTGACGTCGCCGCAACCCTCGCGGTGCCCTCTGGGTCATGCGCCAGCTTGGCTGAGGGGGCGGCTTGGCGCGGCGCATCCCTGACCCGGCGCTCCTCCCGGACCGCCACCAGAGCTGCGCTAGCGGAGTAAGGGGTGGCGGCAAGGTACAACACCAGGGGCTCGAGAGGTCGGGGCGCCACCATCACTGGAGGGCTGGTCAGGTATCTCTTGAGGTCTTGAAACACTTGGTCGGCCTCCGGGGACCACTCGAATGGGCCCTTCTTCTTCATCAGCTTGAAGAATGGTAGGGTGCGCTCTCCCAGCTTGGAGATGAAGCGCCCCAACGCAGTCACGCGACGGGCAAGCTTCTACATGTCCTTAAGGGTCTGTGGTGGACTCATGTCTTCGATTGCCTTGACCTTCTCTGGGTTGGCCTCGATCCCTCTGTGGGACACGAGGAAACCTAGCAGCTTGCCGGAAGGGACACCAAACACGCATTTCTCCGGGTTGAGCCGCATGTACACCCGGCGCAGACTTTCGAAGGTCTCCTCCAGGTCCTGAATTAAGGTTCCCGCCTCCTGAGACTTCACCACAGTGTCGTCGACGTAGGCTTCGGCGTTCCTCTCGAGCTGCTAACCCTTGGCGATGTGCATTAGCCATTGGAAGGTTGCGCCCGTGTTGCGCAGCCCGAACGGCATGCAAGTGTAGCAGTATACCCCGCACGGGGTCACGAAGGCCATCTTCTCGACATCTTCTACCGCCATCTTGATCTGGTGGTAGCCTGAAAACGCATCCAGGAAGCACAGCAGGTCGCACTCGGTAGTGGAGTCGACGATCTGGTCGATGCGAGGAAGCGGGAACGGATCTTGGGGGCAGGCCTTGTTGAGGTTGGTGAAGTCAACACACATTGCGCTCCTTTCCGCCTTCCTTGGGCACAATGACTGGATTTGCCAGCCATTCAGGGTACCGGACCTCACGAATGACTCCTGCTGCCTCCAGCTTGCGGGTTTCTTGGACGATGAAGGACTGCTTCTCCGTGGATTGCCACTGCGCCCTCTGCTTCACAGGGCGTACATTGGGGCACACCTTCAAGTGGTGCTTGATCACTCCTCTTGGGACCCCTACCAGCTGATCGGGCTCCTAGGCGAATACTTCCTTGTTTGCACGCAAGAACTTCACCAGTGCTTCCTCTTGATCGGGGTCGAGGTTGGCACCTATGGTGAAGGTGGCCCCCGAGGACCCATCTTCCTCGACCGGCACCTTCTTGGTTTCTGCCCGGTCTTGAGTGAACAACTGCTTCTTCTTGGTTGGTGCGGCTTCCTTAACTCCAGTGGTATCCCCGTCGGCCGGTTGCGCCGTCGCGGCGGTCTTGAGGGCAAGCTTAAGTGTCGTGTAACGCCCCGGATCCGATGCGCCAGGTGTCTTCCAGTTATTCGCCGTTGTTGCCATGTCTTTTGCTAGCGTGTTGCATTTTGCCATGTCATCATCCGCATTGCATCCTCATATTTTCAAAACTTGTATTCGGTCCTTTTACCCGTTGTCCGTTTCGCGATCCGACACTCCCACACGCACCCGTTGCACCTCTCAGACCTCGTTTCGTGAGTGGCATAAAAATGTTCTCGGAATGGGATAAAACTTGACGTGTGGTGTTGTTTTAGAATAGGTAGACCGCCTGTCAATTTTCGTCGCATTCGGAGTCCGTTTGACGCCCCAACAGTTATCCGCGTAGCCCGAAACCCCTCTCTCTTTGCAGCCCAGCACCCCTTCACCACAGCCCATGAGCCCATCCAAACCCCCTCCATGCTCTCGGTCGTTGGATCGTGATCGTGTGGGCGAAAACCGCACCTCATTTGGACTCTCCTAGCTCCCTCTACCTATAAGTATGCCCTCTTCCCCGAAATTTGCGGATGAAACCCTAGCCTCCTTCCACCTCGCGCCACCGGACACATCTCCTCGCGCCGACGGACATGTCCGCCCGCCCCCGCAGCCAACCGGCAGCCGCCATGTGTCCCCGCCGCCGGCGTCTCCCACTGCGCGCCGCCGCGGGCCGCGAGCTCATCCGGGGCCCGCTCGGGCCCGAACCCCCGCCGCCCACGCCCAGCGCCGCCGCCTGCTGTGCCCCGTCGCGTGCTGCCCCACCGCTGCCATCGCGCGCCGGCGCCGCTCCCCGCCGCCCTTGCGCACCACCGGAGCCACCGCGCCCCGCCATGGCCTCGTTGCCCGCCTCCTCGTCGCCCCGCCACCGTCCCGCATGCGAGCACCGCCGCCACCACCGCCAGATCCAGCCGCGGGAAGCCCGATCCCGGCCGGATCCGCCGCCTCCGCCGCCCACCGACCTCGCCGGAGCCGCCCGCCGTCACCGGAGTCCGAACCGGCCGGATCCGTCCAGGTGGGACGAGATCCACCAGTTCATCCATCCAAACGCGGCGCCCCGTCCCGGATCCCTGCGTCCCGCATCGCCCCATCCCGTTTCCGAAGGTATAATTACGTCTCGAGTCCCCGGATCTACAACATTTTTATGCCATATTCATTGCATCATATCTGCATGACCGTAGCCCCGTTTTGTGCATATGATATATCAAAATGTACATTGTGAGATGCTCTTCATTCTTTTCCATTGTGTCATGGTTGTTTGAGTTAATCTTGATGCCTAAATCATCGTTGCAAGAGTGCTATGTGATACTGTCTGTTGTAGTTTAACAGAACTTGCTCATTTGTCATTTTTATATCTTTTTGCGCGATTTTCTTTTGAGCATTATGTCTAGATGTTTTATGAGCTACAATATACCATGTTTGCTGTGGTGCAATCCACTCTTCATGATATACCATGTGTTGATTGTTACAAGCTTGCAAAATAGCCTCCGTGATGTTGCTGATTTCTGTGACTGTCCATGTTAACCTGCTTCCACAAGTCACTCTATGCATATTCTGGAGATGTTTACTAAGGATGTTTTGTTATACATGTTATGCTCTATCCATCCGTGCCCTTGGTTGCATTTATTGCCTGCTGTAGCTCGTTGTTGTCATGCTCCAAACTTGCTAAATAATGTTGCTGTCAGCCTGTTAACATTAAGTTCAGTTTTGCCATGTGTTTGCTAGTGATCCATGCACACTATTAACTTGCTCTTGCCATTCTTAGCTTAACAACTGTGTCATCTTACTGTTGGTTTACTTCACATACCACGAAACGCTCTGTGGTGAGTGGTACAAGCTCACCCACATGCCTACTTATCGTTGTTTCTGCCATGTACTGTCATTTTCAGTATGAATCTGTCATATCATTTGCCATGTTTGCATGGATGCCACCATATTTTCTGGTGATCTTTGGAATAAGTTCAGTAAGGGAGTTTTGTTCTTTGTCTTTATTACTAGCATGCTATGCTCTATATTTCCTTGATAGCCTGTTGTAGTATGTTTTTTGATAGCTCTAAACATTGCAACCAGATGTTATTTCTGCCATGTCCTGAAATTCCGCCAAGTCTGCGAATCTGTTACTATTTGCAATCTTTCCATGTCCTTTTGAGCATGTTCTAGTGATTTATGGAGATAGCTCAGTGTTAATATTTTGTCATGCTTTATCTGTACATCATGTCCATGTCTTTTTTTTCATGTTGAGGTGCTGTAGCATATTATTTTGATGCTTGAAAGATGCCTAGTTGCTGTTTTTGGACAGCTTGTCCTTTAAACTTGTTTCATGTGTATGTGTTGTACCGTTGCTCCGTTTTGAGTGTGCTCTATATGAAATTTGCTTAGTTTTGCATGTAGTTTCATGTTACCTTGTGGTATCCATGTTTTGAGGTGTGTGCTTGACGTTTGAATGCATTTTTCATCAATACCATGTTTAACTTGTTTTGCTCATATCTTCTAGGCCGTAGCTCCGAATTAAATGAAGTTTATATGTAACTTGACTAGAATTTTGTGTAGATTATTTTGGTGCATCTTAACTTGCTGTTTAACAACTTGAACATAAGGTTTATTCAGATCTGGACCAATTTCGAAATTTGCATATGAGGACTTACCGGAATTGTTATATGTTTCCGGCCTCATTTAAACTTGCTTTGATGTGTTGTTCTTGTATGCATCATCTCTTGCCATGAGTAGCTTCATGTAGCCTTGTCATGCATCATACTTGGTTGAGCATCATGTCTCATTATGTGTGGTGTGTTTACCATGTTGTGTGCTTCTCCTTGATAGTTCCCGTTTCGTTGCGATCGTGAGGATTCGTTCGTCTACGCTTGGTTCGTCTTCGTGGCTTCATCTTCTTCATGGACTCGTTCTTCTTCCTAGCGGGATTTCAGGAAAGATGACCGTCACCTTGGATCTCACTACTATCATTGCTATGCTAGATGCCTCGATGCTATCGCTATGCCGCGTTACCTACCACTTGCTTATCAAGCCTCCCAAATTGCCATGAACCTCTAACCTTTGTCACCCTTCCTAGCAAACCGTTGTTTGGCTATGTTTCCGCTTTTGCTCAGCCCCTCTTATAGTGTTGCTAGTTGCAGGCGAAGTTAAAGATTGCTCCTTGTTGGATTATGTTTATGTTGGGATATCACAATATCTCTTATATTATTAATGCATCTATATACTTGGTAAAGGGTGGAAGGCTCGACCTTATGCCTGGTGTTTTGTTCCACTCTTGCCGCCCTAGTTTCCGTCATATCAGTATTATGTTCCCGGATTTTGCGTCCCTAACGCGGTTGGGTGTTATGGGAACCCCTTGACAGTTCGCTTTGAATAAAACTCTTCCAGCAAGGCCCAACATTGGTTTTACATTTGCCTAACAACCTAAGCCTTTTTCCCTTGGGTTTCCGGAGCCCGAGGGTCATCTTTATTTTAGCCCCCCGGGCCAGTGCTCCTCTGAGTGCTGGTCCAAACCGAGCGATGTCCGGCGCCCCCTGGGCAACCAGGGTCTATGCCAACCCGACGTCTTGCTCATCCGGTGTGCCCTGAGAACGAGATATGTGCAGCTCCTATCGGGTTTGTTGGCACATCGGGCGGCTTTGCTGGTCTTGTTTTACCATTGTCGAAATGTCTTGTAACCGGGATTCCGAAACTGATCGGGTCTTCCCGGGAGAAGGAATATCCTTCGTTGATCATGAGAGCTTATCATGGGCTAAGTTGGGACACCCCTGCAGGGTATAAACTTTCGAGAGCCGTGCCCACGGTTATGTGGCAGATGGGAATTTGTTAATATCCGGTTGTAGTAAACTTGAAGTAAACTCTTCTAAAATACACCAACCGCGTGCGTAACCGTCATTGTCTCTTTTCGGGGTTGTTCGAGAGCAGAACACGGTTTTTGGGTTATGTTTGACGTAAGTAGGAGTTCAGGACTACTTCTTGATCATTACTAGTTGACGACCGCTTGTTAAGTTCCTCATCTCGCTCTTGTTTCGTAAGTTAGCCACCATACTGTGCTTAGCCGCTGCTGCAACCTCACCACTTTACCCCTTCCTTACCCATTAAGCTTTGCTAGTCTTGAAACCCATGGTAATGGGATTGCTGAGTCCTCGTGGCTCACAGATCACTACAACAACAGTTGCAGGTATAGGTTATGCGTTGATCATGACGCGAGAGCGATGTGTACTTGTTTTGGAGTTCTTCTACTTCTTCGATCGGGGGATAGGTTCCAGGTCGGCAGCCTGGGCTAGCAGGGTGGATGTCATTTGAGTTCCTATTTGTGTTTCATCCGTAGTCGGATGTTGATCATGTGTATGTTGTATTGATGTATTCTTGCGGCATTTGTATGCCTTGTATGTATCCCCATCTATTATGTAATGTTGATGTAATGATATCCACATTGCAAAAGCATCTTCAAGATGCGCTTCTATCCTTGGTGGGACCTTCGAGTTCCTTAAGGATAGGGTCGCATCTTGGGCGTGACATGTCGCCAGAGCCTCCTTGGTATCTCCAACCACGGTCAGGACGCCCTTGCTCCCGGGCATCTTCATGAGGTTGTAGGCCGGATGGGTCGCGGCCATGAACTGAGCCAGAGCTGGGTACCCCAGAATGGTGTTGTACGGGAGGCTAATGTGGGTGGCGTCGAAGTCGATTAGCTCGGTGCGGTAGTTGTCGCGAGTGCCAAAAGTCACGGGCAGGCGGATCCACCCTAGAGGACTGGCGGAGCCGCCGCCGACTCCAGAGAAGGGCTTGCTAGGGCGAAGCCGCTCGAGTGGTACGTGAAGAAGGCTAAAAGCTTCCACAGAGAGAAGTTGAGGCCGACGCCGCCGTCGATAAGGGTGTTGGTGATGGCTAGGCTGCAGATGGTGGGGGTGCAGAGCATTGGGAGCACGCCTGAGCCGGCAGTGGTGACAGGGTGATCCCCTGAGTCGAAGGTTAGGTCGGCCTCGGGCGCTGCCCAACCCGGGGGAGCCCCCTACCGTGTGGAGGTGGCGCCAATCTGGTGCAAGAACGGCTTGGTGTGGCGGTCTGAGGGCGGCGCTTGCGAGCCGCTAAGGAGGGCCGCGACCGCGTGGGGCGTCGGTGCTACGAAGCGCGCAGCGAAGAGGCCGCGCAACTCCTCCCAAGATGCCACCGTGGATCTGGGGAGGTTGAGCAGCCAGGCGCGTGACACGCCAGTGAGGGCCATGGGAAGCCAGTTGGCCATGACCTTGTCGTCACCCCCGGCCTCAAGGACGGCCTCCTCGTACGCCAGCAGGAAAGCCATCGGGTCCGCCGCGCCATCGTAGCGTGGTGGCATCTCCGGCTTGAACTTGGGCGGCCACCACACCTGCCGTAAGGCGGGGGCCAAGGCTCGGAGCCCCTGGCCCCGCCACTGGCACCAGTTGTCGGAGCCGGAAGCGCGACGCCTGCCATGGGGGCGAAGCGCAGTGGTGGCGAAGTACGGATCGACGGAAGGAGAGCTCTGCTGCACCCCTACCTGGCGCGCCAAATGTCGGATTTCGGGTTCCGGCAAATCTCTTGAGGTTCGAACACTGGGGTGCGCACGAAGATCCCCCCTACCTAATCACGCCCTCAGCCTCACCGTGATCTCAAAGCCTAGCTCAACGAACCTGCAAAGAGAGAGACACGAGATTTATACTCGTTCGGGCCACCGTTCTGGTGTAATACCCTACTCCAGTGTGGTGTGGTGGATTGCCTCGCGGGTTGATGATGAACAGTACAAGGGGAAGAACAGCCTCCTGAGGGGAGGTGTTCTTGTGCTTGGTGAACCTTTGTGGTTGCGGGAGAGCTCAATGATTCGTCCCTCTATGGTGGTGGCTAGCCCTATTTATAGAGGCCCTGGTCCTCTCCCCAAATATTCAGCGGGAAGGGAGCCAACAACCGCCGAATTCGAAGGGAGACAACTAGTACAAGTTATCCTGACCAAAGGTGGTCTTCGCCTGCCAAAGGCTCTGGTGATGACGCCGTCTTGGGCTCCCCGGTGATCTCCGTCCTACCGTCCTGCTGGTCTTGGTCTCGTTGTACCGATATGGAAACCTTTGCCTGATGCCTCGGTACTCCTCGCCGGCGCTTGCCCCTTTAGCACCAAAGAGGAAACGAGAACACTGCACGCGCTGGCGCCCGCCTGGCTCTAGTCGTCATGGCTTGCGTCATGGGAACCTCACGAGGTGTCCCTTGCCTTGATCTCTCCGCCCCTCGCGAGCCAGCCTAGTGAGGCAGCCCCCGAGGGGGTCTTGTGTCGTCCGCCTCGCGAGGCTTGGCCCCTCGCGAGGGTCTTGAGTGTTTGCTGGTGAAGATGGGCCGTACGGGGCCGCTGGTGGAGCCACACCGTGGGCCGCAGGCAAGATAGTCTGGGGACCCCCGTTCCCAGGACGCCGACAATATCTAACAATCCCAAGTGGTGTGATGGTGTCTCTATTAGCAAGTTTAATAGAACCATCTATGTCTTCTATTTCAGCGGGTGCTATATCATTCATAATTTCTTTGTACAAGGTAAAAGGAATAGCACTCACACTAGCACGTAAGTCACATAAACTATTATAACAATGATCTCCTATTTTAACCGAGCCAAGAGGCATGCCAACAACAGGTCTATGTTTATCGTTTTCATTGGGTTTGGCAATTCTAGCAGCTTCACCACAGAAGTAAATAACATGCCCATCCATATTTTCTATCAGTAGATCTTTAACCATAGCAACACTAGGTTCTATTTTAATCTTTTATAAAGGTCTAGGTGCTTTGATATTAATTTTGCGAACCATAGTTGAAACCTTAGCATGTTCCTTTATCCTAACAGGGAAAGGTGGGTTTTCAATATAAGCAGTAGGCACAACTAGATCAACATTGTAAATAATAGTTTCATCTTTAACCATGACCGGTTATTTAATTTCTTCTTTAATAGGGGGATGATATTTAAACCACTTCTCTCTAGGGAGATCAACATGAGTAGCAAAAGATTCACAAAAAGAGGCTACTATCTCAGAGTCAAGTCCATATTTAGTGCTAAACTTGTGGAAAGCATCGGTATTCATAAAATATTTAACACAATCAAACTCAAGCTTAATACTTGACTCTTTACCTTTGTCGAGTTCCCAATCTTCAGAGTTGCGTTTAATTCTTTATAAAAGATCCCACCTGAATTCAATAGTCTTCTCCATGAAAGAACCAGTACAAGAAGTATCAAGCATGGATTGATCATCACGAGAAAGCCGAGCATAAAAGATCTGAATAATAATTTCTCTCAAGAGCTCATTGATTGGGGCATCAATATAACATTGACTTAAGCCTCCCCCAAGCTACAGCGACACTTTCTCTTTCACGGGGCCAAAATTATATATATAATTCCGATCATGATGAACTAGATGCATAGAATAAATTTTTTGGTGAAATTCCAATTTCAATCGATTCCAGTTCCAAGATCCAAAATAATCACATAGCCTATACCATGTCAATGCTTTTCCCTTCAAACATAAAGGGAAAACCTTCTTATTAGACTCATTTCCGGGCAAACCTGCAATCTTATATAATCCACAAATTTCATCCACATAAATCAAGTGCATATCAGGATGTTCGGTTCCATCTCCTGCATAAGGATTAGCTAGCAGTTGTTCTATCATACCCAAAGGAATTTCATAACCAATATTTTCAGTAGGTGCAGTAGGTCGAGGGGCACCTAAGTGTGGTTTCGGTCAAGGTGAAGAAATCCCGAACAAACCCCTCAAAGGATGATTCTCCAAAGTAACAAGTGACAATATATTTCAGCACATAGTAATAATTTTCCCTTACCAGTTTCCACTTACCAAGAGCGCTTCAATCCCTGGCAACGGCGCCAGAAAAGAGTCTTGATGACCCACAAGCATAGGGTATCAATCGTAGTCCTTTTGATAAGTAATAGAGCAGAAGTAAATGACAAGTGGCATTCAGCAAGGTATTTTCTGCAAGCACTGAAATTGTCGGTAACAAGTAGTTTGATAGTGAGATAATTTGTAACAAGAAAGTAATGGTAATGGTAAATAAAGTGCAGAAAGGTAGCCCAATACTTTTGTGGCAAAGGACAGGCCAAAACGGTCTCTTATAATAGGCAAAGCATTCTTGAGGGTACACAAGAATTTCATCTAGTCACTTTCATCATGGTTGTGTGATTCGTGCTCTCTACTTTGATAATTTGATATGTGGGTGGACCGGTGCTTAGGTGTTGTTCTTACTTGAACAAACCTCCTACTTATGATTAACCCCCTCGCAAGCATCCGCAACTATGAGAAAAGTATTAAGACAAAATCTAACCATAGCATTAAACTTCTGGATCCAAATTGGTACCTTACGAAGTAGCGCATAAACTAGGGTTTAAGCTTCTGCCACTCTAGTAACCCATCATCTAATAACTACTCCACAACGCATTCCCTTAGGCCCAATTATGGTGAAGTGCCATGTAGTCGATGTTCACATGACACCATTAAGGGAATCACAACATACATATCATCAAAATATCGAACACATATCAAGTTCACATGATTACTTGCAACATGACTTCTCCCGTGACCTCAAGAACACAAGTAACTACTCACAAATGATAGTCATGCTCAAGTTCAGAGGGGTAATAAATAGCATAATGGATCTGAACATATAATCTTCCACCAAATAAACCATATAGTAATCAACTACAAGATGTAATCAACACTACTAGTCAACCACAGGTACCAATTTGAGGTTTCGGTACAAAGATTGAACACAAGAGATGAACTATGGTTTGAGAGGAGATGGTGATGTTGAAGGTGTTGATGGAGATTGGCCTCCCAAAGATGAGAGGGTTGTTGGTGATGATGATCGCTTCGATTTCCTCATCCGGGAGGGAAGTTCCCCCGGCGGAATTGCTTCGCCGGAGGGCGAAAGTGCTCCTGCCCAAGTTCTGCCTCGAGACGGCGGCGCTCCATCCCGAAAGTCCTCCCCTTATTTTTTTCTAAGTCAAAATGACCTATATACCAGAAGATGGGCACCGGAGGTGGGCTAGGCTGAGCACAACCCACAAGGGCGTGCCTGGGGGGCCTGGCGCGCCCCGGTGTCTTATGCTCACCAGGTGGCCCCCCTCCGGTAGTTATTTGCTCCATTATTTTTTATATATTCCAAAACAATTCTCCGTAAATTTTCAGCTCATTTGGAGATGTGCAGAATAGGTAACTTTGACATAGCTTTTTTAGGTCCAGAATTCCAGCTGCCGGCATTCTCCCTCTTTGTGTAAACCTTGCATATTATGAGAGAAAAGGCATTAGAATTACTCCATAAAGCATTATTATGCATAAAAATATTGTAAATAACAGTAGGAAAACATGATGCAAAATGGACGTATCAGCGGCCAACCCTAGGGCCTGCCTTGACCGCGCCCCCTTCCTTCTTTGGTGCATGGGGAAAAGGGAAGGTGGTTGACTGCCTTAGGGTGGCCCCCTTTCCCGTTCTCTCTTTAGTGGAGAAAGCCAGGAGGGGGCCAGCCCTCCCTTTCCTTTACAAGGCCGGCGGCCAGGTTGGGGCGCGCCAACCCCTTGTGGGCTGGTGTGCTCCCCTTCCCTTCGCCCGTTAAGCCCATAACTTCCCGTGGCCTCCCAGAACCCCTTCCGGTGATCAGATAAATAGCCAGCGCATTCTGAAACCTTTCCGGAGACCAAATACCATCATCCTATATATCAATCTTTACCTCTGGACCATTCTGGAGCTCCTCGTTATGTTTGTGATTTCATCTAGGACTCCGAACAACATTCAGTCACCAACTCAAATAACTCATATAATACTATATCGTTAATGAATGTTAAGCGTGCGGACCCTACGGGTTCGAGAATGATGTAGACATGACCGAGACGCTTCTTTGGTCAATAACCAATGGCCGCTACTACAAATCATCCGACTGATTTCCTAAAGAAATCAGTCAGGTAGGTGGCCATCCGATCCATCCCGCCTAAGCCGTTCGATGGGTCAACGCTTCGTCGCTTCCTTCCTCCCCTGAGTTTGTCAGTTCGTCGCTTTCTTCTTCCCGAGCACACACAACAGTTCGCTGCTACGTCGCTGATGGCAGCAAACGCAGGTGAGGGCTGCATCGCAGCAAAGGCGGCCCGCGACGGATGTTGCATCCCAACACATGTGGCTGGGGACGGATGTTGCATCGCAGCATGCGGCGGCCATGGCAGATGTTAAGACGCACACGGTGATGACGCCAGAAGCTGCGACGTATAGCGGGGGATGTGCTTTGTAGCACCGGAGATGGTGGCGGATTTTGCGATGTAGCGCTGACGGCGATAGGTGTGGCGATGCAGCATGCGGTGCCCATGGCGAAAAGCTGTGATGCAGCGCCGGCGAAGACGGGTGCTGTGACGCAGCATGCGACGACCATGGCAAAAGCTGCAACGCGGCGTGCGGTGATGACGGTCGAAGCTGCTATGCAGCACATGACAACGACGGCAGGAGCTGCTGTGCAGCGACGCAACGCAGGGATGCTACGATACAGCTCCGGCGATGGCCATGGCGACAGCTACAAACGCAGTGCACGGCGATGACGGTTGATAACCCACAAGTATAGGGGATCTCAACAGTTTTTGATGGCAGAGTATTCAACCCAAATTTATAGATTCGACACAAGGGGAGCCAAAGAATATTTGAAGGTATTAGCAGCTGAGTTGTCAATTCAAGCACACCTGGAGATTAATTATCTGCCGCAAAGTGATCAGTAGCAAAGTAGTATGATAGTTTTGATAATAGCAGTAGTAGCAATGGTAACGGTAACAGTGATAGCAGTAATTTTGTAGCAAGTGTAACAGTGATGATAACAGTAGTAACTTAGCAGAAACAATATAAGATAAATTCGTAGGCATTGGATCGGTGACTTGTTGGGTCATATTCATCATGAGACAGTTATAACCTAGGCCGATACGGCACTAGCTCCAGTTCATCAAAATAATGTAGGCATGTATTCCGTAAATAGTCATACGTGCTTATGGAAAGAACTTCCATGACATCTTTTGTCCTACCCTCCCAGGGAAGCGGGGTCCTATTGGAAACTACGGGATATTAAGGCCTCCTTTTAATAGAGAACCGGAACAAAGCATTAACACATAGTGAATACATGAACTCCTCAAACTACGGTCATCACCGGGAGTGGTCCCGACTATTGTCACTCCGGGGTTGCCGAATCATAACATGTAGTAGGTGACTATAACTTGCAAGATTGGATCTAAAACATGGATATAATGATGATAACATAAACGGTTCAGATCTGAGTTCATGGCACCCGGGCCCAAAGTGACAAGCATTAAGCATAGCAAAGTCATAGCAACATCAATCTTAGAACATAGTGGATACTAGGGATCAAGCCCTAACAAAACTAACTCGATTACATGATGAATATCATCCAACTCCTCACCGACCAGCGATCCTACGAAGGAATTACTCACCCCCGGTGGGGAGCATCATGGAGTTGGCGATGGAGAAGGGTTGGTGATGACGAAGAACGAAGATCCCCCTCTTCGGAACCCCAAACGGACTCCAGATCTGGCCTCCCGATGAAGAACAGGAGGTGACGGCGGCTCCGTCTCGTGGATCGCGATAATTCTTTCTCTCTGATTTTTTTCTAGAATAATGTGATTTTATAGCATCGGTTTCAGGGTCAGCGAGGCCACCAGGTGGGGACAACCCACCTGGGCGCGCCCTGGTGGGTTGTGCCCACCCAGGTGCCCCTCTCCGGTAGGTCTTGGCTTGAGAAATTCTTATTTATTATATAAAAATTTCTCGCAAAGTTTCGTTCCATTCCGAGAACTTTTATTTCTGCACAAAAACAACACCATGGTAGTTCTGCAGAAAACATTGGTAGTCCGGGGTTAGTTTCATTCAAATCATGCAAATTACAGTCCAAAAGAAGAGGAAAAGCGTTAGGAAAAGTAGATACGTTGGAGACGTATCAACTCCCACAAGCTTAAACCTTTGCTTGTCCCCAAGCAATTCATTTGATAAACTGAAAGTGAAAAAGAAAAACTTTTACGAACTCTTTTGCTCTTGTTTGCATAAATAAGCTTAAACAACACCCAGGTTTTCAGCCAACAATATAACTAACCATGCCGACAATAACTCTTAAAAATTATATTAACTCATATCAATGACATAATCAGCTAGCGAGCAATAATAAGATATCTCAAACGGCAACACGTTGTCAAAACAACCATGATATAATATGACAATAGTGGTATCTCGCTAGCCTTTCTGAGATCGCAAAACATAAATGCATAGCACCCCCAAAGTTCAAGTAGCGACTAAACATTGTAATTCATGGTAGAAAAGATCCAGTCACGATGCACCCAACATTAGATACACACGATGCATGAGTCATGACAGCTGTGCTCTTAGGTTCTAGCGCTTGTTTTAGAAGGTGATGACACAGCATAAAAGTAAATAGATAGTCCCTTCGCAGAGGGAAGCAGTGATTTGCAGAGGTGCCAGAGCTCAAGTTTTAAAACAGATGTAAATGATATTTTGAGACATGCACCCTTCTCATTTAATTCACGACCATGAGTTATCAATATCTTCCATGCTAAGCACGCTACTCGCGGTTCCCAAGCGATAAAAGTAAAGGTTTACTCCCCCTCCACCAACAATCACATTCCACGGCTTGTTCGAAACAACGGGTGCCGTCCATACCAAGAACAGTCCTGGGGGAGTTTTGTTTAATTATTTGCATTTTTTAGTTCGGGACTGGGAATCCCTATTACCGCCCTTTTCTCGTGTGATGGCGAGTGAATAAAAACTTGACCTGAGAATAACCCTCTTAGCATGGAAGATACCGACCACCTAATGTCGTTCCATGAACGATCCAGGCACACAAAAAGGATATTTATTTAGAAGTTTTTAGAGGTGGCACATGCAAATTTACTTAGGATGTCAGGGTAATACCGCATATAGGTAAGTATGCTGGACTCATCTGGAATAACTTTGGGTTCAATGTTTTTGACGTACAAGCAGAATTCCCACTTAGTACAGGCGAAGGCTAGCAATTAGATTGAGAAGCGGCCAGCTAGAGAGCAACAACAGTCATAAACATGCATTATGCATAAGTAACATTGGACACAAGCATGAGTAGGATATGAACACCATGAACAAAAATGTCATAGAGGCTATGTTGGTTTTTATTCAACTACATGCATGAACATGTGCCAAGTCAAGCCACTCGAACATTCAGAGGAGGATACCATATCATCATACTACATCACAATATTTTAACGCAATGTTGATATCCAAGATAAATCATTATCCACTCCTAGCTACTTATGCATGGCATGGGAAACTATAATCTCTAATTGTCATTGCAAACATGTTTAATCATAATGGGCTGAATCATGGATACTAGGTTAAACATATTTACACAAATAGAACAAGTCGAGTTCATACCCGTTTCTCTCTGCCACGGCCAGTTCATCGAATATCGTCATTATTGCCATTCACTTGCACGACCGAACGATATGAAAATAATATAGTGCAAGAGTGTCGCGGACTAAGTTGGAGTCTGCAAACATTTTATTCAACAGGAGAAGACAAGGTAAAACGGGCTCTTTATTAGATCAACAATTATTCATATGAGAGCCACTCAACATATTCATTGTGGTCTTCTCCTCAGTAAGACTCAAATAAAAAGAAAAGAAATTCAGAGAAACACACTGAAATATTTTTGGAATTTTTGGTTTTCTTGAACAAGCAAATAAAAGGGAAAAGCAAAAACGAGAAAAACTATTTACACGGGAAAGCTCCCAACAAGAAAAAGAAGAACAAGGAAATCTTTTTGGGTTTTCTTTTTAATATTACTACTAAGTGATATGTCTCTGTCGTATCTATAATTTTTGATTGTTTCATGCCAATATTATACAACTTTCACATATTTTTGGCACCTTTTTATATGATTTATTGGACTAACCTATTGATCCAGTGCCCAGTGCTAGTTCCTGTTTTTTGCATGTTTTTTGTATCGCAGAAAATCCATATCAACGAAGTCCAAATGCAATAAAATTTCACGGAGAATTATTTTGGAATATATGTGATTTATGGTAGTTGGAATCACCGCAAACAGAGGCCCACACAGGGCACAAGACACCAGCGCACCACCCCTGAGACAGGCGCGTGGTGGTGGGTTGTGCTCACCTCGTACGTCGGTTGGAGCTCTACTTCGGGCGCAATGAAGCTTATATCCGGAAAAAAATAGTGTTAGAATCTCAGCGCAATCGGAGTTACGGATCTCCGAGAATATAAGAAACGGTTTTCAGCCAGATCTGGGGAACGCGAAACAGAAGAGAACAGAGAGGGAGATCCAATCTCGGACGGGCTCCCGCCCCTCCGCCGTCATGGAGATCATGGACTAGAGGGGGAACCCTCCTCCCATCTAGGGGGAGGCCAAGGAAGAAGAAGAAGGAGGGGGGCTCTCTCCCCCTCGCTTCCGGTGGCACCGGAGTGCCACCGGGGCAACGATCGGGACGGCGATCTAAATCAACAATCTTGCTACCGTTAACACCAACTCTCTCCCCCTCTATGCAGCGGTGTAACACCTCTTCCCCCCGCGGTAATCTCTACTTAAATATGGTGCTCAACTCCATATATTATTTCCCAATGATCTCTGGTTATCCTATGATGTTTGAGTAGATCCGTTTTGTCCTGTGGGTTAATCGTGATCTTGGTTGGTATGATTGTGTATTTTATTTATGGTGCTGTCCTACGGTACCCTCCGCTCTCGTGCAAACGTGAGGGCCCCCCGCTGTAGGGTGTTGCAATATGCTCATGATTCGCTTATGGTGGGTTGCGAGAGTGACAGAAGCTTAAACCCGAGTAAGTCGGGTATGACGTATGGTAGTAAAGAGAACTTGATACTTAATGCTATGGTTGGGTTTCATGACGTTAATGATATTTAGTAGTTGGGGATGCTTGCTAGAGTTCCAATCATAAGTTCATATGATCCAGGTACAGGAAGTATGTTAGCTCATGCCTCTCCCTCATATAAAATTACAAGAATGATTACCGGTATTTGTTATCGATTGCCTAGGGACAAATAACTTTCTTGTTGACACAAACCCTTTTAATAAACACCTAACTTTTATTATCTTGCAAAGTAATTCTAGTTTTATTCTTGCAAAGTATTTCTAGCATCACTCCTACAAAATAGTTTCATACTTGTTTCCGGTAAAGTGAACGTCAAGTGTGCGTAGAGTTGTATCGGTGGTCGATAGAACTTGAGGGAATATTTGTTCTACCTTTAGCTCGTCGTTGGGTTCGACACTCTTATTTATCGAAAAAGGCTACAAACGATCCCCTATACTTGTGGGTTATCAAGACCTTTTTCTGGCGCCGTTGCTGGGGAGCAATAGCGTGGGGTGAATATTCTTGTGTGTGCTTGTTTGCTTTATCACTAAGTAGTTTTTATTTTCTGTTCTAAGTTGTTCTCTATCTTTAGTTATGGATATGGAACACGAAACACCAAAAAAATTAGTTGTACTACTTTAATAATCCTGAGAAAACCCCATTCAACATGATAATGGGAGTAACGTTGGATCAACGTGAATACTTTAGGGATTATCAGTTGACACAAAAAGGGAAACTTTTATGGGATCAAATTTATATGTTGCATTGGTATGCTCGGGATTTATGCTTGAGATATAATTTTACTTGTTGCTCTAGGATGAATGCTCCACACCTTCCCTTTTCATGCATAATGATAATGAAACCTTAGCTTCTTATGCTAATGGTATATATGATTACTATGATGTGGAAGGAATAGAAGAATTTGTTGCTTTTAAGGGTGCTTATGAAATTGAATCTTTGTTCGAAAAGTATGAAGCTTTTGATGATGATGTTTATAGACCTGAAAATTTTGCCATCCTTCAATATTGCTATGATAATTATAAATATAATTCCGATATTGATGCATTTATTGAGAAAGTCTCCGCTGTCCAAGAAGAGACTAATATTTTGCAGGAGTCTATGGAAGAAGAAATTGATGAAACTGTGAGCTCATTGGATGAAAAAGATGATGAGGAGAGCGAAGAAAAAAGGGGGAAGAGCGGATTAGCTACCCGTGCCCACCTTCTAATGAGAGTAACTCTTCAACTCATACATTGTTTAATGTCCCTTCGTTCTTACCGAAGGATGAATGCTATGAAAATTGCTTTGATCCCGTTGATTCGTTTGAAATATCCCTTTTTGATGAACTTGATGCTTGCTCTGATTATGGCAAAGATGCCAATATGAATTATGCTTATGGAGATGAACTTGCTATAGTTCCTTATATTAAGAATGAAATTGTTGCTATTGCACCCACACATGATAGTCCTATTATATTTTTGAATGCTCCAAACTACACTATATCAAAGAAGTTTGCACTTATTAAGGATTACATTGATGGGTTTCTTTTGCTAATACACATGATGATTTTGATTAATATAATATGCATGTGCTTGCTGCTCCTACTTGCAATTATTATGAGAGAGGAACTACATCTCTGCCTCTTTATGTTTCCAACACGAAAGAATTGCAAGAAACTGCTTATGCTATGTATTGGCCTTTACTTGATGTTCATGAATTGTTCTTGTATAACATGCCGATGCATATGAAGAGAGTTAGACTTCGTCATTGCTTGATATATGTTGCTTTGTGCTCACTACTAAATGCTAAATCATTGTTGATTCAAATTGGCTTTGATATACCTTGAGATCCGGGTGGATCCATTACTTGAGCACTTTATGCCAAGCTTAATGGCTTTAAAGAAAGCGCTGCCAGGGAGACAACCCGGAAGTTTTAGAGAGTCATTTATTTCTGTTGAGTGCTTTTATATAGTTTAAAAACAAAAAAATATACGGGGGAACCTTAAAACTTCACAAAAAGAAAATCGAAAGTGAGAGAGATGAGCATTGTGAAAGTGGGGGACGTCCTTGAACTTTGTTCATGCTCATGGAAATTTATGAATCTTAATTACAAAACTTTTCAATAAAATAATTATCCCCTTGTACAATTCCATTGTATTATAAAAATAATGTGCCAAGATTTGCCTTTAGGATGTTTAAATTGCTTGTTGGTTTGAGCGGTGCAAAACAGAAACTTTGGCTGTAGTGCGTGATTTTACATTTTTTTACTGGAATGTCAAATGCTTATGAAACTTTTTGAGCAGTCTTGTTATACAAATTTTTTATTTTTCCTAATTTTTGCAGAATTTTTGGAATACCAGAAGTATGGTGAATGTTCAGATTACTACAGACTGTCCTGTTTAAGACAGATTCTGTTTTTGATGCATTGTTTTGCTTGTTTTGATGAAACTATCGATTTTATCGATGGTATAAGCCATGGAAAAGTTATATTACAGTAGCTACAATGCAAAAACAAAATATGAATTGGTTTGCAACAGTACTTAGAGTAGTTATTTGCTTCATTATACTAACGGATCTTACCGAACTTTCTGTTGAGTTTTGTGTGGATGAAGTGATCAAAGATAGAGGAGGTCTCGATATGAGGAGAAGGAGGAGAGGCAAGAGCTCAAGCTTGGGGATGCCCAAGGCACCCCAAGTAAATATTCAAGGAGACTCAAGCATCTAAGCTTGGGGATGCCCCAGAAGGCATCGCATCTTTCTTCAACAAGTATCGGTATGTTTTCGGATTCGCTTTGTTCATGTGATATGTGCAAATCTTGGAGCGTCATTTGTGTTTACTTTTCATTTTTCTTTTATGCACCATGCTGGTATGAGATAGTCCATGGTTGATTTATAGAATGCTCATTGCACTTCACTTATATCTTTTGAGTATGGCTTTATAGAATGCTTCATGTGCTTCACTTATATCATTTGAAGTTTGGATTGTCTGTTTCTCTTCACTTAGAAAACGGTTATTTGAAGAATGCTCTTTTGCTTCACTTATATTTATTAGAGCATGATGTTTTAGAGAAAGAATTAAACTCTCATGATTCACTTATATCTATTTAGAGAGTCATAAGGAATTGGTCAATTGCATGTTTCATGAAATCCTACATAAAACTTATGGATCATTGAATATGATATGTTTGAGTCCTTGCAATAGTTTTGCGATATAGAGATGGAATATGTGGGAGGTACTAGTAAATTGTTGTGTTTAGTAAGAATATTGGTGTTAAGGTTTGTGATTCCCGAAGCATGCACGTATAGTCTCTCGTTATGCTATGAAGTTGGAGCATGATTTATTATTGATCGTCTTCCTTATGAGTGGCGGTCGGGGATGAGCGATGGTCTTTTCCTACCAATCTATCCCCCTAGGGGCATGCGTAGTAGTACTTTTCTTCGAGGGCTAATAAACTTTTGCAATAAGTATATGAGTTCCTTATGACTAATGTAAGTCCATGGATTATACGCACTCTTACCTTTCCGCAATTTGCTAGCCTCTACGGTACCGTGCATTGCCCTTTCTCACCTCGAGAGTTGGTGCAAACTTCGCAGGTGCATCCAAACCCCGTGATATGATACACTCTATCACACATAAGCCTTATTATATCTTCCTCAAAACAGCCACCATACCTACCTATTATGGCTTTTCCATAGCCATTCCGAGATATATTGCCTTGCAACTTCCACCGCTTCCATTTGATGACTTGAGCATTCATTGTCATATTGCTTTGCATGATCATATAGCTGACATAGTAGTTGTGGCTCAACCACTATTCATCATTTTTCCTACATGTTATGCTAGATCATTGCACATCCTGGTACATTGCCAGATGCATTCATATAGAGTCATATTTTGTCATAGGTATCGAGTTGTAATTTTTATTTATTTTGAGTTATAAGTAAATAGAAGTGTGATGATGATCATTACTCATTTTTAGAGCAGTGCCCCAGTGAGGAAAGGATGATGGAGCCTATGATTCCCCCACAAGTCGGGATGAGACTCCGGACAATAAGAGAAAAAGAAAAAAGATACCTAAAATATAGCAAACGATACCTGAAATGCGTTAGAAAATCAAACCCGTGGTATAATGGTGATTGCGTGCCGTGGAAATTTTTATGAGGCCAAACGATGAAGTCACCGGCCACTGGAGTTTGAATTGACATGTCTCCTTTTGGAAACCATGGTCCTTCATGTGAGATGCTCCGGTTTGGAAGGAGCGATCATCAAAACTTGTGCCAAACTTTACCAATTTTTTTCCCCAGGGTCCTGAGAGCACGCCACGGGCACACACCGATTTTGATGATGTCTGGACTCCATCTGAATTCCCTGTAATTAAAATACCAACTAGGCCTACGCCAGTGGCCGCACCTCGTGGCTGAAATGTTTGAAACTTCTCCCCGTTTCTCAGACAATGGATGAAAACTCGCAAAGCGACACACAAATGATTTGTCCACCTTCTTTGCTAACTAACACCCAGATGTAGTTGTAGAACAGTTTTGAATTTATATGCACTAAATGCAAGGTAAGTGCAAAAAAATGACTTAAATATAGCAGACGAGACCTGAAATGGGCAAGAAAATCAAACCTAGGGTATATACGTGATTGTTTACCATGAAAAAAATTCGAGGCGGAACGATGTGGTCACTGACGATTGGAGTCCGAAGTGTCGCGTCTCCTTTTGGAAACTATGATCCTTCTTGTGAGATGCTCCGATTTGGAAGGTGTGAGCATCAAAACTTGTGCCAACTTTACCAAAAAATTTCCATGGGATCCTGAGAGCACGCCACGGTGACACACCGATTTTCGTTATTTCCGGACTCTATATGCATTTCCTCTAATTACAATACCAACAAGGCCTACGCCTCTGGCCGCACCCTGTGGCCGAAATGTTTGAATTTTTTTTCGCATTTCTCAAACAATAAATGAAAATTCCCAAAGCGACACACAAATGATCTTACTAGCTAGCACCCATGTGTAGTTGCGAATATAGCAAACGACTCAAATATACCAAATACCTCAAATGCACAAGAAAATCGAACCATAGGGTACAATGGTGATTTCTTACCATGGAAAACAATTTGGAGGCGAAACGATGAACTTTTGTTTTCATTCAAACGAAAATATGCTGTTAGTTCATGTAAATGTTTTCAAATAGCACACGGTTCACTCACGAAAGACATATGCCTACCAAACCGTGCTGATGCCTCCCCCTTGCTACGCGCGCGATCTGAGTCGTGTGTTCTGATTGGCCAGAACCCAAACCCCACGGATCGTACGTCTGCATCGTTGGATGCTCCCAGATCGAACGGAAATCCTCATCCCTTTCGACAACAAATGCAGTCCGGCTAGGATTTGATTTATATGCCAAAATGCATGGTAAATGCCAAAAAATGTCTTAAAATATAGCACACGAGACTTGAAATGCGCCAGCAAATCAAACTCGTGGTATAATGGTGATTGCTTAATGTGGGAAAATTTTAGAGGCGAAACGATGAACTCACGTCTTCATTTCAAAATTAGTACGTCTTCATTTCAAATGAAATTATTCTCTTTGTGCACACGAGCGCTTAGAGGCAACCGTTTGCATAGGCCTTTCCGCGCGGCGACTGGGGATAATTTTTCACCCTTTTCACCTAGGCCGCCAACACCCACCCCACCGCCCGCCCGCATTTCACTCAACTAGTCCACCCAATCTCCATCGCCAGCTCCCCCTCCCCCAGATCCACAGCAGAACCCTCTCCGGCGCCGATGTGCTCACCCCGGCCGTGTGCCCGCTCTTCGGCGTCAATCCTACCTCCACTGCCGTTCCCAACACGCGGCTGCCCGCACCTCGTCGTCTTCGTTTGCTCGCCAACCACCCTCGAGCATATCGATCCTATAACCCTCGCCTCTCTTATGGTCCGGCCGGGTTTGCATTAAGAAACCTGTTAGTTACTGCTCTCCATCACGGTGAGGCATATTTCCTCGCAACCCCTCTTCCTATTGTGTTATGTATGTTCCCAAATTGGCTATCAAATAATGGAGAGCATATATATGTTCATTATCTACCTTCCTAACTAGTACATATAAGATGTATTTGTTCCAATAAGTTACTGCTGATTTACAGATCGCGGGCGCCCGAGTCACACAAACTGAACAAATAAGACGTACATTTTCTAAATTATTGCATGACATGTTTAGACAGCTTGATACCAAGTTGTTAGTTTTATGCTTATCCTCCTTTCCTGAGTTTCGCATGTGTTCTTTGTAGATGCCGAGTAGCAGCAACAGCAGTCATGCTTCAGGCGATGTATCTTCATCTGATTCCGACAACCCTAGGTCTTCAACAGATGGTGAGGGATCAAGTAGTCTTGAATGGGATAGAGCTGCAGCAATTACCCTTCCGGATAGGACACGGAGGAATGCTCCAAGGAAGCCCACACACCAGCCTAAAGGTGTATATGAAGTAACTGAGATTGATTTAAAGCCTTGGGCTCCAACTAAACCAGATAAAGCATGCACGAGGTTCAGAGTGTGTCTGGATTTGTTGGAAGGGCAAGGCTCAACATTAATGTGCCGAGGTTTCAAAAGGGTGACACAGAAACACGGCAAAGGATAGTCCGGGAGATCATGGAGCACTTCAACATTCCAGAGCAGTGGAGAATGCAGGTGGAACATGCTGCACTGAAGAAGGCTAGGGATGCTTGGAGAAACTGGAAGCACATGTTGTACCAGAAGTACTTGAGTGAAGGCAAGGACCCCATCTCGGCATACCCCCAAATTACAAAGGCGGACTAGGCAGAATTCAAAAGGGTTAGGGCAACTATAGAGTTTGCTGAGAAGATTGCCAAGCAATCGGAACTTCAGAAGAGGAACAGACACCCCCACCGTATGGGTGTGGCAAGATACTACGACATGAAACCGATATGAGACCAAGAGGACAAAGAAGCAGTAGCGGCAGGTGGGAAACCGGCCTTTAGTGAAATTAGGGGCAAACACGCTAGAGACTACTTGCGGGCACATGCAAGGAGGCGTGATGACGGAACTTATTACTTTGAAAACTCACGTGATGAAGAACTGTATCACGTGATGTTAAAGGCTTCCAAGATCCCTGGAAGGATCTACAGGAACTCATGGCCATGTGACATTCTGTCCGATGCTCTGGAAACAAGAGAGCCCCCTAGCCGTGCAAGGGGTATAGGTGTTATGTCCCACACAAGAGGGCTTTCACACTCAGCAAAGAAGAGAGGCTCAACATGAAAAAAGCGAGGAGTGAAATGAAGCAGAATGAATTGTATGAAAGGTTGAGGAAGGACATGTATCCAGCTGTTCGAAAGGATATTGAGGAGTCAATGATTATGCAGAAGACTCTAACACTGACAGATAGCCAGCAGATGGGAGGGGAGGCGGGCATGGAGGATGCTTCTTATTGCGCGACAACACTGCACAAGAGTGGTTGTGCATCAGCTGACCCGAGCAACACTGAGACTGCAGCTACTCATGATGATGCTATATCTGATCTATCTGGAATGAAAGACAGAATGAAGGGCGTGCTTACACATTATGAAGGTACATTAAAATGTGCAATAACCTGGGCTTGCCCACCCTTCTTGGAAGAGGGCCTCTTGTTGGACAATGTGCCATTGAAGCGGGTTGTGTGAAGTGCTACTTGACTGAAGTAAAGCCTGGATTCAATTAATTTGCCCTGAAGAATGTCCTAGGAGACTTTGATGATCAAAGGACCTTGGGAAAACACTGTTACATCACATCCAGTGTCCACAAAAGGAAATAGAGTTCATCGATGAGATCCCTGAAGCCCCGCCAAGAGCAACCAATGTCGCCCCTCAACCGGTGACGCTCTCCTTGCCACAGCAGCTCTCGCGTGCTTCCCCCAAAGAACCTAATACCCGTAATCCGACGGCCGATGCATCAACCTGTGATCAGCCGCCCCGACTTTGTGCCGTACAGGCCATGTCATCGTCCGCCCTAAAGAAGCCAGTGGCAAGGCCTACAACTACTGAAGACGCACCACTGGTTTAGATACCGGCCGTAGAAGCAGCGGGGGGAGACCCAGCTGCAGCACATGCTCAGCAGACCAACCTGGTGGAACGGACCGCTAAGAAGTCTGATGCTTCGGAACCACCTGCTAAGCAGTCTATAGGTCCAGAACTGACTGCTCATCAGTCTGTGGGTCCGCAGCCGCGTGATCAGCATACCAATGCGCCAGCACTTCCTGCTCAGCAAACCAACGCGTTGGCACGGCCTGCTCAGCACACTGACAAGTTGGCACCACCTGTGCAGAAACCCGACATAGCTTCAACGCATGGTCAGCAGTCCGATGCCTCCGCTCCTATAGCCCAGTAGTCCGTCACGGCAGCACCGCCAGCTCAGCAGTCCCGCATAGCTAAACCGTCTGCTAAGCAGTCCATCGAAGCTTCACCGTCTGCTCAGTAGTCTACCTTTCAGCTAACCAAACGTTTTGCCAGAAATGCTTGAAGTACAAAGAAGCAGGCGGCCAAAAAGGCTGCACCCCTGAAGAAGCGCGCCGGAAGAGTGAAGAGGAAAGAGACCGATTGCCTCTTACTAAAAACACTCATCGCCCAGAACCAAATTAACAACAAGTTGTTTGAATAGGGGAGTAATATTATTTCTGACGGCATGAATGATGCAGAAGTAGATTTGTTGCTAAAAATAAAGCAGACATACTTGAAGCACGCAATTACGTCCATGGCCAGCCATTTCTTGTTGGCGAATACTTTGACGAGTGTAGCCCCAGTTGCCGCGAGTTACATGAATATTGCATGGATCAAATGTCAGCAGGTTACCATGGTCTACTAGTCCACTACAACAGAGATCATTTTTGACATGATGCTGGTTCCGTCAATGTGAGTTTCGAGGACTTACATCTCTTCTTCAACTTCGACGAGCTCGATGCCACTCTTGTTAGATGCCTGATTTTGTAAGTACTTTACAAACTCTGATCAACTTCTCCATACAAGGTTGTAAATGATAAATAACTAACTGCATTTTATTCCTCTCAGGGGATTGAACGCGCAGAGAAGAAAAAGGGGGAGTGTGTATTTCATAGATCCTGCATTAGCAAATGGCACAACATTAGATGGTAAGGACCTACGGGACTGGGCCATTAACACGGTCGTCCGTATCTTCGAAAACACATCCCATGCAGAATCATTTCTCTGGCCATATCATGAACGACAAGTCAATTAAACAACCACGCATACACTGTTTGTCTTTCATATTTTCACATAATTCGTAAGTTCATGGCTTTCTTAATATCTAGCAATCACTGGATATTTGTATTCAATGTTCCAAACAAGAACACAGTTTACTACATGGATTCTCTCAGAGAGTCAACAAATGCTCAGGATCTGACGTATCTTCAGCAATTCATGGATAGGTATTGAATTATATGATGTTGAAATTAATTTGCATTCATATCTGGTTCAATAATTGATGCTGTCAAAATTCATCTTCATTTGCAGTGTGCTCGCATTGTGGAAAACTAAACCAGCGAACCTGTTCATGAGGGAACTACCTCTGCAAGACGAGATCGTTTCTCGGGTAACACATCGAAATCCATTATTTTCGGAAATTTTATCCAATAGTCTGCAAATACCTTTTCTTACGCTAGTCAAATGTTCAAGCTTCTAAATAAACCTCTTTCTATTTCTGTCCAAAGAAAAAATACATCTAACACCGGTTAGGTTGTTCCTAACAAGACAAATACATGACTAATTTTGTACAAAAAATTTCAGTGTCCTCAGCAACAAGTAGGGACCAACCTTTGTGGATACTATGTTTGCAGACACATGATCTCCATCCGCAAATCTACTGATAGTTGTGAAGATCCTCGCGAATTAGTACCAGTAAGTCTATCTTAATTAATATCGTCTACTCCACTCATATGGCACATTCTCATCTTAAAAGTACTGTAGCTCATCTTAGAACCGGGCACCCCTGAACCGCTCCCCGCTGATGAATTGCTGATGGTTCGGAGATTTATCAGTGACTTCTTCCTGAATCACTACATCAATCCCACTGGTGATAATGAAGATTTCATCATGCGTTCTCCTGAAACATTGAGTAAGAGTTAGCCGCTAAACATATACGCATGGATCCATTGTTTTCCATCTAATGAGGTCTTAGTATTTCATACACTATGATTAATTATGTAATGCATATATGTGTTAACAAATCATTGGAATTTAGCTACCATATGTTCAATTGCAATTGTTGCGAAATCTGATGAATGTTCTTCCTGTGGGCACTATTTGTTCGATCGAATATTGTTCATACACAGCAGATCGCAAACGATTTGCAGCGCCACTACATGTGCGTAGGGTCTCCGGAACCATTTGTGGTATCACGTTATGGCACACGAGAGCTCGGAGTAAACCGTGCCCGATGTAAAATACAATCCCAATCGTAAATTTTTCAGGAAACGTGTTGGATCCCAAACGAAAAGCACACGTCACTCCTGCCACAACTGTTGGTGATACACAACAAGTCACAAATGGTCTACAACATTTGTATGTGTGCGAAGGGGCTCCTGAACCATTTGTGATAGAACATTATCGCACATGGTAATTGTTGGGAAACATGTGCGATGGAGTCTTGCATGGCAAATGGGTTCCGCAGAAAACTCGTGTGCGATGGGGCACATATCGCACACAGTTCATATGTTGGCCCGTGTGCCTTACATACTGTTTCCCGAACGATTCATTATGACACACCGTTTGGCTTCACTGTGTCATTAGAAACGGTTAATCACTGATCCCACACGTGCGAAAGAATTTAGTGTGTGCTGCATCGCACACGATTACATTTTGCAAGGCCTCTTGATCATGGCTCCATATCCCCGACGGTTTCTGGGTCGTGTGGGAAGGACCCCCCTATCGTCCACACTCACTTGGCGACGGTTCCAAATGCCGTCGCGGAAAGGGGTTAAAAATCATTTGAATAGCACCTCGCTGTACCAGTGGTACTATGCCCTCTGCTGCGCCGTGTTCGTGTCTACAGTGGCTGTCGCCGATGTCGGGGAGCTCCAGGGAGAGATCGGGAGGGACGAGTTAAGGCAGGTGATGGTGAATGACATGCGGGAATGGACGGAGGTGGACGCATGGGCTGGACAGTGGCGATGCCAACGCGCAGAGCGCACCGAATGCATGTCAGGCGCCCTGGACTCACGCGGTCACTACGTGCACAGGTGCAACATGGTGCACCTGAGCTGTGAAACCATGTCTGGGGTCTAGTCCGTGCGGTGTTAGGTCACTCTGTAGTGTTGGATCATAGCCAGGTCGATAGGAGGTGACTTGAGCTTCCTGGCAAGTTTCTAGACAGAAAATGTTGCTGCCATTTGAGAGAAATCTAGAAGGAGTTAGGGGTTGAAACTTGGAGGTTAAGGATTTGTTAGGAAGGTCATCAAGCTATAAAAATCTCAGCTCAAGGAGATCAGTCAAAAATATACTTCCTTCACAAAGTAGCGATTCTGACCAGAATAGAAATGATTTTCTACAGCAAAAATACTCCTCATAACCATGGGATATTTCTGCATAGGATGGTGAGACATGATCCAAAGAATATTTGGGAATTTTCTCAGTATTTTGGGAGCAAGAAAAATAGGGGTTGCTTTGGAGCAGAAGTGGAAATCATTCATTTTCAAATAGAAAATGAATACTTTGTCTTTGAGAAAAATATTCCCATGGCATTATTTTGAGAGATATGAGAGGAAGAGATGTTTTTGGAAGTGAGGGGAGTCACCTGGGTGAAAATCAAAATAATTACCAAGTGCTAAGTCCAAATGAGTTAATTCAAAAACTCAAATTCAAACCAAATTTGCAATAAACTCCAGAGAAAGGAAGGTGGCAAAAACCAGGGTGTCACAACAGTTTTGACATCCATTTGCCAGATTTCATAATCATAAAATGCGGCAATTGCTCACATGATTCGGACAGACTTAAGTATCGCTACAGGTGAGAAAGTCTCACCGTAGTCAACCCCTTGAACTTGTCGAAAAGCTTTCGCGACAAGTCAAGCTTTATAGATAGTCACATTACCATCAGCGTCTGTCTTCTTCTTGAAGATCCATTTATTTTCAATGGCTTGCCGATCATCGGGCAAGTCCACCAAAGTCCACACGTTGTTCTCATACATGGATCCTATCTCAGATTTCATGGCCTCAAGCCATTTGTCGGAATCTGGGCTCAGCATAGCTTCTTCATAGTTCGAAGGTTCGTCGTTGTCTAACAACATGACTTCCAGGACAGGATTACCGTACCACTCTGGTGTTGTACGTGTTCTGGTCGACCTACGAGGTTCAGTAGTAACTTGATCCAAAGTTTCATGATCATTATCATTAGCTTCTTCTCTAGTTGGTGTAGGCATCACGGGAACAGTTTTCTCTTATGTGCTACTTTCCAATTCGAGAGAAGGTACAACTACCTCATCAAGTTCTACTTTCCTCCCACTCACTTCTTTCGAGAGAAACTCCTTCTCTAGAAATGACCCATTCTAGGCAACAAAGATCTTGCCTTCGGATCTGTGGTAGAAGGTGTACTGTTGTCAAAACCGGCTGATCTCGGGTAGGGGGTCCCGAACTGTGCGTCTGAGGATCAAAGGTAACAGGAGACAGGGGACACGATGTTTCAGGTTTGGGCCCTCTTAATGGAGGTAATACCCTACTTCCTCCTTGATTGACTTTGATGAGTATAGGGGTTACAAGAGTTGATCTACCTCGAGATCGTAATGGCTAAACCCTAGCTGTCTAGCCTGTATGATTATGATTGCCTCTACGGACTAAACCCTCTGGCTTATATAGACACCGGAGGGGCCTAGGGTTGTACAGAGTCGGTTTACAGAGAAAGGAAACTTCGTATCCGAAGCCAGGCTTGCCATCCACGCAAAGGAGAGTCCCATTCGGACACGGGGAAGGCCTTCAATCTTGTATCTTCATGGCCCATCAGTCCGGCCCATGTTACATAGCCCGAACGCCCGGGGACCCCCTAATCCAGGACTCCCTCAGTAGCCCCTGAACCAGGCTTCAATGACGATATGTCCAGCGCGCAGATTATCTTCGGCATTGCAAGGCGGGTTCCTTTTTCGAATACTCCAAAGCAGTTGAACAAAAGAACTATATCCGGCTCTGTATAATAGTTACAACCCTGAACCAATAGGGCAAAATACTTAAAACAAAATAAGTCTTGTCCACTGACAACTTTTTCGGCGAGACATTATGCCTGGCCTTATTATTATTTTGAACCGTTTTTACCTCCTGCTTCGCGTTTCGAGGCGCGGTCATTGCCACGTCTTGTCAAAGCAGAGATCGTGTCCCCTTATCGTAGGATTCTCATCAATACGGGTGTGGGCAATCCAACCATGCCGTTCATACGACCCCTTGGGAATAAGCGAGTTTTAAGGCTGGCGAGGAGGAGCTTGATATTCACTGCCCTTATAAGAGGATAAGGACCCATCCTTTTACCTCACGCCTTCTTCTTCCTCAGCCTCCCATCCTCGAGCTCTAGTGCCCAAGCTTCAGTCTTTGCCATCACCACCAGGCACTCTAGCCATGTCCGGATCCGGCTCTCAAGGCAAGTGGGTGACCTCTTCCGTGATGGAGAAGGACATCAAGGAGCTTCGGGAGGCAAGGTACTTGAAAGGAGAAATCAAACACAGGCTCCCTGCCAAGGAGCAAGTTATCCCCACTCCAGAGCCTGGTGAGAGGGCTGTGTTCATCCCTCACTTCTTCCGCAGACTAGGGTTTCCCCTCCACCCCTTTGTTCGGGGTCTCATGTTCTACTACGGGCTAGATTTTCATTATCTAGCCCCAAACTCCTTCCTTCACATATCGGCATTCATTGTTGTATGTGAGGAATTCCTCTAAACCCCCCCCCCCCGGCACTTCGGCCTGTGGCTCAAGGTTTTCAATGTGAAACCGAAGGTAGTCGACGGAGAGCACGCGGATTGCGGTGGCGCTATGGTGAGCAAACTCCCCAATGTCACCTGGCCCAAAGGGGCCTTCATGGATACCGTCAAGACGTGGCAGCAGGAGTGGTTCTACATCACCGAACCTCGCGGCACCAAGTGGGCAGCCGCTCCTACTTTCAGATCTGGACCCCCACTACGGCTCGCGTCTGCTACCTCTTGAGCTTGCGTTGGCTTTCCCTTGAAGAGGAAAGGGTGATGCAGCAAAGTAGCGTAAGTATTTCCCTCAGTTTTTGAGAACCAATGTATCAATCCAGTAGGAGACTACACGCAAGTCACCTAGTACCTGCACAAACAATCAAGAACCTTGCAACCAACGCGATAAAGGGGTTGTCAATCCCTTCACGGCCACTTGCAAAAGTGAGATCTGGTAAAGACAATAAGATAAATATTTTTGGTATTTTTGTTGTATAGATTGGAAAGTAAAGATTGCAAAATAAAATAGATAGTAAACTAGAATTGTAGATCGGAAACTTATATGATATAAAGTAGACCCGAGGGCCATAGGTTTTACTAGTGGCTTCTCTCATGATAGCATCTATTACGGTGGGTGAACAAATTACTGCCGAGCAATTGATAGAAAAGCGCATAGTTATGAGAATATCTAGGCATGATCATGAATATAGGAATCACGTCTGTGTCAAGTAGACTGAAACGATCCTGCATCTACTACTATTACTCCACACATCGACCGCTATGCAGCATGCATCTAGAGTATTAAGTTCATAAGAACAGAGTAACGCTGTCAGGACCCCGATTCCAAGTCACACCGATCTAGCCTGTAACACCTCATATCACATTGCGGCCTCACGCACGGTACTCCCACGGGTGTCGCCTTACCATGGCCCGGGACCGTTTGCGCCTTTTGGCTCACGTATATGACAATGTCGCTAGCATCCATATGACAGAGAACCCGGGCCGACATGGCTAGTCGTGAACCCAAAGCGGCACTAACGTATGGGGAAAGGCATACATGAATCAACATCGAACATGTCGGTCAGCAGCGTGTGAATCCGGGCTGAAGCACTGGGCTAACAGGACTCCGGGAACCCGGGCTGTAGCAGGCTAGGCAGGACTCCGGATGTCACCGTGTGACATTTCCCCGAAGGGACAGACACAGGAACGATATGACTCACATGCCGGCCAGTTAAGTGTCCAGAGCAGTAGTGCTGGGCTAGCAGGACTCCGGTGAACCGGGCTGTAGCGGACTACTATGGCTCAAGGAGGCACCAGACTACATTTCCCCATAAGAGAGGCTGCTAAAGATAGACAACTAGATTGTCGGATCCCACACATACCAAGCATTTCAAACATACACACAATATGCTCGATATGCGCGAATACAACATGGCATCACAACAAAACTCTACAACTCAAGTACTTTATTTAAGGGGCTCCGGAGAGCCTTACATAACTTGTTCATACAGATAGGGGTCGCATGACCCAACACTCAAGTCATACAATCATACAAGCACATGCGGAAGCAAACTGTCTGGGTACAGACACTAGAAGAAAGAAGGCTTGACGAAGCCTGTCTATCTACATAGGCCCTTCACAAGCCTAGATCACCACCTGGGTGGCGCGTCACTCATCGTCGTCGAGTTCTACGTAGAACCCGTCAGAAGGGGCGGTGTTGTCGTCTGAAAACAGTAATTAAAGCAACATGAGTACAAAGGTACTCAGCAAGTCTTACAACAGATCGTACTATACATGCTCATTCTCAAGGAGGTAGTGGGGTTATTGCAGCAAGCCAGCTTTGACTCTTGGCTAAGCTATCCTACGGTACACCACTTGTGAAATAGTTTTCGCACACGAGTCCACTAATCACCATCTCAATACTCCACCGTGGATCCTCCCTCGTCATCCAACGAGAGGGCCATCCGCGGTACTCACACTTATCTTGAGGCTTTTAGTAGTATCCATTTACTTGTCTATGAACTGCATAAGCGACCAAGTAGTCCTTTACCGCGGACGCGGCTATTCGAATAGTTTCATACCCTGCAGGGGTGTACTTCGTCACACACGCTCCCACCACTTATCGTCGCTACACGACGTGTACTCGGCAACCTTCAAGCGGAAGCCCAACGTGGGTGTCGGCCACAGCCTACCTAAACACTCGAGTCTCTAGTCCAGGTTTATCGCCTATTCGGGTTCCATCCGCAGGGAGTCCGGCCGAGGTTTCCACATACGGCCCCGAACGATGTGTGCAGGGTTCCCGGTCACCAAACGGGCGACTCGGTACACCGGGCCGCGAGCCTACCGCATCACAGCCCACCCCTTGGTCAGCGCTGTCCACGGCCTCCAGCTTACTACAAACACCAGAAACTACGTGCAACTCCTGGACAGAGGACAAGGGTGAACAAGAAGCCGAGGGGGTCCATTGGTTTCGGGCCCAATGTGTGGTAGTAGCTGAATCTTAAATCACGCATACAGATCTCAGTTCTTAGGGACGGTCTCAATGAAACAACCCACCATGTACTCCTACATGGCCTCCCATCGATACCTTTACCAAATCGTATTCCACACTTCACTCTCATTACCGACACACGCACTTTCACTCTAGTTCATCACCCTGATGAGCCAGACCTGACACAACTCTAAGCGTAGCAAGCATAGCATTGTAGGAACACAACATGGCTCAATCAACTCCTACACATGCTAGTGGGTTTCATCTAGTTACTGTGGCAATGACAGGTCATGCAAAGGAAAGTGGGTTCAACTACCGCAACACACAGCAGTTTGAATCGCGTTGTCTTAATGCAGTAAACGAGAGCAGAAGTGTCAGGACCCCGATTCCAAGTCACACCGATCTAGCCTGTAACACCTCATATCACATTGCGGCCTCACGCACGGTACTCCCACGGGTGTCGCCTTACCATGGCCCGGGACCGTTTGCGCCTTTTGGCTCACGTATATGACAATGTCGCTAGCAACCATATGACAGAGAACCCGGGCCGACATGGCTAGTCGTGAACCCAAAGCGGCACTAACGTATGGGGACAGGCATACATGAATCAACATCGAACATGTCGGTCAGCAGCGTGTGAATCCGGGCTGAAGCACTGGGCTAACAGGACTCCGGGAACCCGGGCTGTAGCAGGCTAGGCAGGACTCCGGATGTCACCGTGTGACATTTCCCCGAAGGGACAGACACAGGAACGATATGACTCACATGCCGGCCAGTCAAGTGTCCAGAGCAGTAGTGCTGGGCTAGCAGGACTCCGGTGAACCGGGCTGTAGCGGACTACTATGGCTCAAGGAGGCACCAGACTACATTTCCCCATAAGAGAGGCTGCTAAAGATAGACAACTAGATTGTCGGATCCCACACATACCAAGCATTTCAAACATACACACAATATGCTCGATATGCGCGAATACAACATGGCATCACAACAAAACTCTACAACTCAAGTACTTTATTTAAGGGGCTCCGGAGAGCCTTACATAACTTGTTCATACAGATAGGGGTCGCATGACCCAACACTCAAGTCATACAATCATACAAGCACATGCGGAAGCAAACTGTCTGGGTACAGACACTAGAAGAAAGAAGGCTTGACGAAGCCTGTCTATCTACATAGGCCCTTCACAAGCCTAGATCACCACCTGGGTGGCGCGTCACTCATCGTCGTCGAGTTCTACGTAGAACCCGTCAGAAGGGGCGGTGTTGTCGTCTGAAAACAGTAATTAAAGCAACATGAGTACAAAGGTACTCAGCAAGTCTTACAACAGATCGTACTATACATGCTCATTCTCAAGGAGGTAGTGGGGTTATTGCAGCAAGCCAGCTTTGACTCTTGGCTAAGCTATCCTACGGTACACCACTTGTGAAATAGTTTTCGCACACGAGTCCACTAATCACCATCTCAATACTCCACCGTGGATCCTCCCTCGTCATCCAACGAGAGGGCCATCCGCGGTACTCACACTTATCTTGAGGCTTTTAGTAGTATCCATTTACTTGTCTATGAACTGCATAAGCGACCAAGTAGTCCTTTACCGCGGACGCGGCTATTCGAATAGTTTCATACCCTGCAGGGGTGTACTTCGTCACACACGCTCCCACCACTTATCGTCGCTACACGACGTGTACTCGGCAACCTTCAAGCGGAAGCCCAACGTGGGTGTCGGCCACAGCCTACCTAAACACTCGAGTCTCTAGTCCAGGTTTATCGCCTATTCGGGTTCCATCCGCAGGGAGTCCGGCCGAGGTTTCCACATACGGCCCCGAACGATGTGTGCAGGGTTCCCGGTCACCAAACGGGCGACTCGGTACACCGGGCCACGAGCCTACCGCATCACAGCCCACCCCTTGGTCAGCGCTGTCCACGGACTCCAGCTTACTACAAACACCAGAAACTACGTGCAACTCCTGGACAGAGGACAAGGGTGAACAAGAAGCCGAGGGGGCCCATTGGTTTCGGGCCCAATGTGTGGTAGTAGCTGAATCTTAAATCACGCATACAGATCTCAGTTCTTAGGGACGGTCTCAATGAAACAACCCACCATGTACTCCTACATGGCCTCCCATCGATACCTTTACCAAATCGTATTCCACACTTCACTCTCATTACCGACACACGCACTTTCACTCTAGTTCATCACCCTGATGAGCTAGACCTGACACAACTCTAAGCGTAGCAAGCATAGCATTGTAGGAACACAACATGGCTCAATCAACTCCTACACATGCTAGTGGGTTTCATCTAGTTACTGTGGCAATGACAGGTCATGCAAAGGAAAGTGGGTTCAACTACCGCAACACACAGCAGTTTGAATCGCGTTGTCTTAATGCAGTAAACGAGAGCAGAAGCGAGAAGATGGGTTTGTATCGAAATGATCAATGGGTTGCTTGCCTGACAGAGTGGTGGTGGGATACTGCCCTTCAGTTGGATACCCGTGAATATCCTCGGAGGCAGGACCTACCACAATGAACACATCGAAGCACAATCAACATCAAGCAAGTGCAACAATATGATGCATGCATGGGACATGGCAAAATGGATGTATTGGGCTAATGCAACTAAGGCCAGAAGGGTTTGGACTAATTTGAATCAAAGATTCAAATTCCAAGTTCATAAATGGCCCATATTAGTGCTTTATAGTGTTCTGTATAAAACAGTAGGTTAACTTGCTTAATCATGCATGAAACCAGTACAGATGGATAGAGTGGATTTTTCTGATCATTTTTCATATATAAATCTTTTCATTCTGAGCTATAGATTATTTTCTATGATTTTTTGAAGTTTGTGATAATTTCTGGAATTTCCAATATAAGAATAATTCCAGTAAAAGCTTTACTGCGTCAGCCTGACGTCAGTGTGACGTCAGCAGGTCAACGGGGTCGTCCAGGTCAATCCTGACGTGTGGGTCCCCTGTGTCAGTGTCACTGTTAGGTAATTAGTTAATTAGGATTAGTTTTAACTCTAACTCAGATTAGTTAGCAGGCGGGCCCCACTCGTCAGTGACCCTGGGGGGGTTAAACCGTGGTCAAACCACGTTGACTCGCCGGCGTTTAGCCGCCGGTGACGTCCAGACGCGGCGGTGGAGTGCGGGATCCCCCTCCGGCGACCAAAAGGACGGCGGAGAGTACCTATGTGTAGCTGGGGGCGAACCGCGTCGACTGGTGGTGGTAGTGGAGCTCGGGGTCGCCGGAATCGACGCCGGCGACGAGCCGTGTGGCTGCCGGAGTACGGGCGTGGTTGAAACCGTAGCTAGAGAGCACGGCGAGGGACATGCGATGGCGCTACGGGTTCCTGGCGTTGCGGTGAAGCTAATGGCTACGGTGGTGTGGCCGTTGGATGGCCGGAGCCTTGTCGGCGACGAGCTCGTGCGGCGGCGCGTTCGGGTGAACTTCGTGCGGTGGCTGCAGAGCTCGAGAGAGAGAGAGGAGAGGATGGAAAGGTGGCCATGCTCACGGCGGTTGCGACGGAGCAGACGGCGAGGTCGGAGACGAGCTGTAGCAGTGGCGACGGCGGTGGGGATCTCCGACGGTGAGCGGCGAAGGCGAGGTCGGTGACGGAGCTTCGGGGCAAACGAGCGCTCGGGGCTCGGCTTGCTCGAAGGAGTGGGTGACGGCGGTGCTGTAGGACACGTTAGTACGGTGCGAGGTCGATGGTGGCCGCGGTTACTCCGGTGAGGTGGCTGCGGCGGCGTCGGCCATGGTAGGGAGAAGGCGAGGGAGAGGCGATGGGGGAGAATGGCAATGTCTAGGGGCTCGGGGCGCGTCGAGGGAGGTCGGCCAGCTCATCCGCGGCGGGGCGGCAAGCTGCTGGCGCCGTGGCGAGCTCACGCTCGCCGGCGTCACCTCTCTGCCTGCTCTGGCGAGAGCAGGCAGCTGACTGGCGCGGGCCAGCACAGTGCTGGGCCGCCAGGTGGGCTGCCAGGTAAGTTTTCTGCCTTCTGTTCTTTTCTCTTTTTTTTTATTTATTTCTGTACTGTGTTTTGAAATACTAAAAATACTATTTCATTTGGAAAAATCCTGAAAATATTCTGAGGCACCTTTGAGATTATTCCCAACAGCCTAAAAATACCTTCAAGATTATTTGGACATTTAAAAATATTTATAGCATTTAAAATGCCCAAATGCAAATACTTATGGCTTGTGCAAAAATCCAAGATGGCCTCCAAAAATATGAAACCATTTTTGGCAGAGGTTTTAGCCAAGACCAAAGGTGGTGAACATTTATGGAGGGCATTTCAGGTTCATTGGAAAAAATTTTAGTAAACCCTAGTTGTTCCAGGGGGGTGCTGGGGGTTTTCTGGCATTCCCATTTCAGGTTTCTGTGAAATATAGACATGATGCAACACTCTGATGCATGAACTAACTAGGATGTGACAACTCACCCCCACTCAAAAGAATCTCGTCCCGAGATTTAGGATCCGTTGGGAAGAAGGTGGGGTACTCAAGTCGAAGACGATCCTCCCTTTCCCAAGTAGCTTTTTCCTCGGAATGGTGTGACCATTGAACTTTGAGAAACTTGATGTTTCGGCGTCGAGTGGTACGCTCGGCTTGATCAAGGATTCGAACGGGATACTCCCGATATGTGAGATTATCTTGGAGATCAAGCGTTTCGTGGTCCACTCCACGGATAGGATCCGAGAAGCAACGCCTGAGTTGGGAAACGTGGAAGACGTCATGAACCTTGGAAAGATAAGGAGGAAGTTCCAATTGGTAGGCAACTTCTCCTCGTTTGGCAAGAATGCGAAAGGGTCCAATGTAACGAGGAGCCAATTTGCCTTTGATACCGAATCGATGGGTTCCCTTTAAAGGAGTCACCCGAAGGTAAGCCTTCTCGTCAACCTCAAAAGTCATAGCCTTATGTTTGCGATCATAATGGCTCTTTTGGCGAGATTGGGCTGCTTTCAATTTCTCACGAATAATGCGAACCTGCTCTTCTGCTTCCTGAATCATATCCGGGCCAAAGAGTTGTCTTTCCCCGGTCTCTGACCAGTTAAGAGGCGTTCGACATTTTCGTCCATAGAGAACCTCGAAAGGGGATTTGCCCAAACTAGCTTGGTAACTATTGTTATAAGCGAACTCGGCGAATGGAAGGCATTTCTCCCAATCCATGCCGAAGGAGATGACAGAAGCTCGGAGCATATCCTCCAGAATTTGATTAACTCGTTCTACCTGACCACTTGATTGAGGGTGAAAGGCGGTGCTAAAAGAGAGACGAGTTCCCATAGCATTTTGGAAACTTTCCCAAAATCGAGAGGTGAAGAGACTTCCACGGTCTGAGTTAATTTCCAATGGAACACCATGCAGAGACACTATTCGGGAGATGTACAAGTCTGCTAGCTGGCTAGCGGTTATACTCTCACGAACAGGTAGGAAGTGGGCTACTTTGGAAAGACGATCGACAACAACGAAGATAGCATTGTTTCCCCTCTTGGTCCTGGGGAACCCAGTAATGAAATCCATACCGATTTTATCCCATTTCCATTCAGGAATAGCCAGAGGCTGAAGGGTGCCAGCAGGTCGCTGATGCTCTGCTTTAACACGTCGGCAGACGTCGCAATTAGCAATGAATTGAGCAATTTCTCTCTTCATCCTAGTCCACCAAAACCTCTGGCGTAGGTCTTGATACATTTTGGTACTACCGGGATGAATGGTGAGAGGAGATTCATGAGCTTCTTTAAGGATCAATCGCCTCAGGTTGCGCACCTTAGGAACCACTAGGCGGTCTCCAAAGAACACGACACCTTGGTCATCAACGGAGAAACAATCCGCAACTCCTTTCTTGATGTTTCTCTTAATGCGGGAGATTCCCGGATCTACCTTTTGAGCTTTAATGATCTAATCCGTAAGGGTAGGTTTCGCCACCAGGGTGGATAGAAATCCTTGAGGAACAATGTGAAGGTTAAGCTTACAGAATTCCTCGTGGAGAAGTGGTTGGCTTTGTTGTAACATCAAGTTGTTACAATAGGATTTACGGCTTAGCGCATCAGCCATGACGTTGGCTTTGCCCGGGGTGTAAGTTATTTCTAAGTCGTAGTCTGAGATCAACTCGACCCAGCGTCTTTGCCTGAGATTCAAATCCGGTTGGGTGAAAATGTATTTCAGACTCGGCTGCAAGCTCTAGATCATGTGTGGGATAATTATCCTCATGTGGACGCAACTGTCGGGAAGCGTAGGCAATCACATGACGGTCTTGCATGAGTATGCAACCTAGTCCTTGTCGCGAGGCGTCGCAATAAATAACAAAGTCTTTACAAAAAACTGGTGGTACGAGTACGGGGGCAGACGTCAGGCGTCTTTTCAGTTCCTGAAAGCTGAACTCGCACTGTGGGGTCCACTCGAACTTCTTATCTTTCTTGAGGAGTTCGGTTAGAGGTTTAGCAACCTTGGAGAAATTCTCGACGAAGCGACGGCAGTAGCTCGCTAAGCCAAGGAAACTCCGAACTTGCTTGACCGTTTCAGGGGGAGTCTAGTCAAGGATGGCTTGAACTCGTTCGGGATTGACAGCAATACCTTTACCAGAGATCACGTGGCCTAGGTAGGTCACTTCTGGCAACCAAAATTCGCACTTGGAGAACTTGGCATAAAGGCGATGCTCTCTGAGTTTTTCTAACACAAGTCTAAGATGTTCGGCATGCTCTTCCTCGTTCTTCGAGTAGATAAGGATATCATCGAGGTAAACCACGACGAACTTGTCTAAGTACTCCATGAAGATCGAGTTCATCAAGCGAGAAAAGGTGGCTGGAGCATTGGTTAACCCGAAGGACGACATGACTGTATACTCGTATTGGCCATAACGAGTAACAAAGGCCGTTTTAGGGATGTCCCCGTTCCTGATTTTGATTTGATGGTAGCCCAACCTCAAATCCATTTTAGAAAAGACTGAGGATCCAGCGAGCTGATCATACAGGTCGTTGATCCTGGGAAGCGGATACTTGTTCTTGATGGTTACTAGGTTGACGGGTCGGTAATCTACAACCATCCGATCCGTACCATCCTTCTTCTTGACGAAGAGGACGGGGCAAGCCCACGGAGAAGTCTGGGACGGATGAAACCCTTTTTCAAGGACTCATCGAGTTGTTTCTTAAGCTCGGCTAGCTCTAGGGGTGCCATCTTATAGGGTCTTCTGGAGATTGGGACGGTTCCTGGAACAAGGTCTATCACAAACTCAACATCCCTGTCAGGTGGAATACCTGGCAGTTCTTCAGGGAAGACATCCGGAAAGTCACGGACTACCGGCACATCTTCGAGGTCTGGAAGAGGGTTGGCATTTAATGAGTAGAGCTGACGCTTAGACACTCGGGTCAAAACATTGACTGTCTTGCCCGACGGATGGGTGAGTTGAACAGTTCTAGTGGAGCAATCAATCTTAGCATAATGAGCTGACATCCAGTCCATACCCAAGATGACGTTTATGTCCGAGGACTTGAGAGCTATTAGTGATGCAAGGAAGACCAGTCTGTCAACAAGAATTTCATTTCCATGGCTTATCTTAGAGGTTTGCCATCTAGAACCAGGAGTTTGAATATCCATGGAAGTAGGCATGTCACTAAATGTGGTGTTGTGTAATCGAGCATAGCTCTCAGAGATAAATGAATGAGATGCTCCAGTATCGAAAAGAACAGTTGCCGGATGGCAATTAACAAGGAGCGTACCAAGGACGACGTTGGGATCCTCATGAGTTCCTTCAGCAGAGACATAGTTGACATGGCCACGTGCAGTGGTGGTTGGCTTGGCGTAGTAAGTCTTTCCTGCTGGCTTACCACGGCCAACGGACTGTCCAGGTCGATTGAGGTTGTTTCGGGGGCACTCGCGCTGATAGTGACCCGTTTCTCCACACTTGAAGCATGTCACAATATTGGGGCGTGGAGCAGCATTAGCAGCGGGGCCACCATAAACCTTGGGCGGTGCATGCTGCTGGTTGGGGCGAGGCGCCTCGAAGGATGGCCTCGGAGTGAACCTGGGTGGCAGAGCAGTATTTGGAATCCAGACCCGGCGCTTCTGGGATCCGGAGCCAGATGAGGAACCAAAGTCACGAGAGTGCTTGCGTGCAGCGTCATAGTCAGTTTGTCCTGTCTCGGCACTGATGGCCTTATTGACCAACTTCTGGAAAGAGGTGCACTCATGCAGACGGAGATCACGGCGAAGCTCGGGGCTAAGTCCCTTGTGGAACCTTGCCTGCTTCTTGGCGTCGGTGGATACCTCTTCAGGAGCATAGCGTGCTAGATTTCCAAACTCACGGCTGTAAGCATCCACGGTCAGTCTGCCTTGGGTGAAGTTGCAGAATTCTTCTCGCTTACGATCTATGAGACCCTCCGGAATGTGATGCTCACGGAAAGCCTCACTGAATTCAGCCCAAGTAGTGATTTGGCCAGCTGGGCGCATAGCCTCAAAGTTCTCCCACCAAAGGCTAGCAGGGCCTTCGAGGTGATAGGCAGCGTAGGTAACCTTATCAGCTTCGGCTACGTTAGCAGAACGTAGCTTATGGGTGATGCTGCGAAGCCAATCATCCGCATCAAGGGGCTCGACGGAGTGGTTGAACTTCGGTTGGTACAGCTTGATAAAGTCATTGATGGACACCAGGTCGTCCCTCTGGTGACGTGCAGTATTCTGCTCAATTCGCTCTAGCAAGCGGTTAGTCTCACGCTTGTTTCTTTCTGCCTCCAGCATAACTTCGGCCAGTGAAGGCGGTTGGGGTAGATCCTCCGCCCTGGCTGCATTGGCTTCATCCTGCGCCTGGACAGCAGGGTTGTTGCGGGTGTTAACCATCCTAGGAGGAACAAAGCAACGGTTTAGACGGGGATGGCTAAATCTTGATAGGGAAATGCGGAATGTAATGGATAACACGGAATGCAGAGATGACCATCAGTATGACATGGTAACATGGCAACATACATATACCAACGGTCATACACGCCATACATAGTTTAGTACAAGCCCAGGCCAAGGTACAGCTACGATGAAGGACGATACATCTCATCAGAGGCATTCCAAGCTCCTATACATTATTTTTCTACACCTCCGGAACGTGATACACACCAAGTCGTATCCCACAAGACACGCAGGACTGTGGAGATTACAACTGTTACAATACTAGTAGAGCTACTACCAACTCAGACGTCTCCGTAGTAATCCTCATAGAAGTCACCGCCATGTCCTGGGAGCTGAACATGATCATCCGGAAACAGTCGGTCCTGTGGAGCCTGCGGTCCATAGGGACTCGGGTGTGGCCTTGGTCCAACAAACGGTGGCAGACGGGGTCCACGAGGAGGGGTGATGCCTCCTACATCAAGCCATTCCATACATTCTGGCAGGCCAGATCGCACGGGATATATGTCCCTCATGTCCATGAACCCAGCTTGCACGGCAGGTGCAAACCGTGTCAGTGTGGCCCAGTGGTCAGCACGAGCATTAAAGAGCTCCATTCGCAAGGCACGATTCTCACGGTCCTTGTCCTCAAGCATCTCGGTGGTGGTACGGAGTAGTGAGCCCTCATGGGTAGAATCACAGTAAGTGGCCTGATAGTACCCCTGTGCCCCAGGGAGTGCTGCTGGCATATAGCAGAAGTCGGTGTTCTGAAGCAAGGCAGTTCTGGCTCGCATGATAGTCATCATTGAGTAAGCTGCGTCCTGCTCAGACATCTCGATAGTAACCCCAAGTCCATAAGAGCAATGGAGGGGTTCAGTGGCTCCAGGGTAGGATGGGAAGATCCTGACTGTGCAAAGATACTGACTTTGATTAAAGTCTCGGAACTGCTCCTCGACGGTATACTCGGGATACCAACGATAGCCTGTCTCAACCATCACTCGGACCAACATGGCCGTGTGACCAGGTACGCCGATGCACCGGGTCAGACGAACCACTTGGTTCTGGGAACGGGTGGCCATCTGAAAGCACGAAATAATACAAGGCATTAGTATTTCTAGGAGAATTTGGACATCATAACGGTTGTAAATGCTCGGGAAAAAGGATTTGAGACATTCGCAACAGTTTGCAATACCACTCAACAACATCATGTCAAGGTTCTGGTTCAACCGACAACATACTAGGGTAGTAGAAACTGAACCGAAGCATGGAACCAACAATCCTATAAGTTACTACGGATTAGTAACACGTGAACCTGATAGAGAGGAGAGAGCCTAGTCCTTAACCCGCGTAGAATGAGAAGAGTATGACTCAGATCAGAGGGCATGAGGTAAAGGAGTAAAAGCACCTTACGTTCCCTCCCACAATCAATTCCCCTACACATAACTAAAGCATTTCTAGACTCGACATGGGCCAGTTTGGCTTATCGCACCTACAGGCAGTCCGGCTCTGATGCCAACGCTGTCAGGACCCCGATTCCAAGTCACACCGATCTAGCCTGTAACACCTCATATCACATTGCGGCCTCACGCACGGTACTCCCACGGGTGTCGCCTTACCATGGCCCGGGACCGTTTGCGCCTTTTGGCTCACGTATATGACAATGTCGCTAGCATCCATATGACAGAGAACCCGGGCCGACATGGCTAGTCGTGAACCCAAAGCGGCACTAACGTATGGGGACAGGCATACATGAATCAACATCGAACATGTCGGTCAGCAGCGTGTGAATCCGGGCTGAAGCACTGGGCTAACAGGACTCCGGGAACCCGGGCTGTAGCAGGCTAGGCAGGACTCCGGATGTCACCGTGTGACATTTCCCCGAAGGGACAGACACAGGAACGATATGACTCACATGCCGGCCAGTCAAGTGTCCAGAGCAGTAGTGCTGGGCTAGCAGGACTCCGGTGAACCGGGCTGTAGCGGACTACTATGGCTCAAGGAGGCACCAGACTGCATTTCCCCATAAGAGAGGCTGCTAAAGATAGACAACTAGATTGTCGGATCCCACACATACCAAGCATTTCAAACATACACACAATATGCTCGATATGCGCGAATACAACATGGCATCACAACAAAACTCTACAACTCAAGTACTTTATTTAAGGGGCTCCGGAGAGCCTTACATAACTTGTTCATACAGATAGGGGTCGCATGACCCAACACTCAAGTCATACAATCATACAAGCACATGCGGAAGCAAACTGTCTGGGTACAGACACTAGAAGAAAGAAGGCTTGACGAAGCCTGTCTATCTACATAGGCCCTTCACAAGCCTAGATCACCACCTGGGTGGCGCGTCACTCATCGTCGTCGAGTTCTACGTAGAACCCGTCAGAAGGGGCGGTGTTGTCGTCTGAAAACAGTAATTAAAGCAACATGAGTACAAAGGTACTCAGCAAGTCTTACAACAGATCCTACTATACATGCTCATTCTCAAGGAGGTAGTGGGGTTATTGCAGCAAGCCAGCTTTGACTCTTGGCTAAGCTATCCTACGGTACACCACTTGTGAAATAGTTTTCGCACACGAGTCCACTAATCACCATCTCAATACTCCACCGTGGATCCTGCCTCGTCATCCAACGAGAGGGCCATCCGCGGTACTCACACTTATCTTGAGGCTTTTAGTAGTATCCATTTACTTGTCTATGAACTGCATAAGCGACCAAGTAGTCCCTTACCGCGGACGCGGCTATTCGAATAGTTTCATACCCTGCAGGGGTGTACTTCGTCACACACGCTCCCACCACTTATCGTCGCTACACGACGTGTACTCGGCAACCTTCAAGCGGAAGCCCAACGTGGGTGTCGGCCACAGCCTACCTAAACACTCGAGTCTCTAGTCCAGGTTTATCGCCTATTCGGGTTCCATCCGCAGGGAGTCCGGCCGAGGTTTCCACATACGGCCCCGAACGATGTGTGCAGGGTTCCCGGTCACCAAACGGGCGACTCGGTACACCGGGCCACGAGCCTACCGCATCACAGCCCACCCCTTGGTCAGCGTTGTCCACGGCCTCCAGCTTACTACAAACACCAGAAACTACGTGCAACTCCTGGACAGAGGACAAGGGTGAACAAGAAGCCGAGGGGGTCCATTGGTTTCAGGCCCAATGTGTGGTAGTAGCTGAATCTTAAATCACGCATACAGATCTCAGTTCTTAGGGACGGTCTCAATGAAACAACCCACCATGTACTCCTACATGGCCTCCCATCGATACCTTTACCAAATCGTATTCCACACTTCACTCTCATTACCGACACACGCACTTTCACTCTAGTTCATCACCCTGATGAGCCAGACCTGACACAACTCTAAGCGTAGCAAGCATAGCATTGTAGGAACACAACATGGCTCAATCAACTCCTACACATGCTAGTGGGTTTCATCTAGTTACTGTGGCAATGACAGGTCATGCAAAGGAAAGTGGGTTCAACTACCGCAACACACAGCAGTTTGAATCGCGTTGTCTTAATGCAGTAAACGAGAGCAGAAGCGAGAAGATGGGTTTGTATCGAAATGATCAATGGGTTGCTTGCCTGACAGAGTGGTGGTGGGATACTTCCCTTCAGTTGGATACCCGTGAATATCCTCGGAGGCAGGACCTACCACAATGAACACATCGAAGCACAATCAACATCAAGCAAGTGCAACAATATGATGCATGCATGGGACATGGCAAAATGGATGTATTGGGCTAATGCAACTAAGGCCAGAAGGGTTTGGACTAATTTGAATCAAAGATTCAAATTCCAAGTTCATAAATGGCCCATATTAGTGCTTTATCTTGTTCTGTATAAAACAGTAGGTTAACTTGCTTAATCATGCATGAAACCAGTACAGATGGATAGAGTGGATTTTTCTGATCATTTTTCATATATAAATCTTTTCATTCTGAGCTATAGATTATTTTCTATGATTTTTTGAAGTTTGTGATAATTTCTGGAATTTCCAATATAAGAATAATTCCAGTAAAAGCTTTACTGCTTCAGCCTGACGTCAGTGTGACGTCAGCAGGTCAACGGGGTCGTCCAGGTCAATCCTGACGTGTGGGTCCCCTGTGTCAGTGTCACTGTTAGGTAATTAGTTAATTAGGATTAGTTTTAACTCTAACTCAGATTAGTTAGCAGGCGGGCCCCACTCGTCAGTGACCCTGGGGGGGTTAAACCGTGGTCAAACCACGTTGACTCGCCGGCGTTTAGCCGCCGGCGACGTCCAGACGCGGCGGTGGAGTGCGGGATCCCCCTCCGGCGACCAAAAGGACGGCGGAGAGTACCTATGTGTAGCTGGGGGCGAACCGCGTCGACTGGTGGTGGTAGTGGAGCTCGGGGTCGCCGGAATCGACGCCGGCGACGAGCCGTGTGGCTGCCGGAGTACGGGCGTGGTTGAAACCGTAGCTAGAGAGCACGGCGAGGGACATGCGATGGCGCTACGGGTTCCTGGCGTTGCGGTGAAGCTAATGGCTACGGTGGTGTGGCCGTTGGATGGCCGGAGCCTTGTCGGCGACGAGCTCGTGCGGCGGCGCGTTCGGGTGAACTTCGTGCGGTGGCTGCAGAGCTCGAGAGAGAGAGAGGAGAGGATGGAAAGGTGGCCATGCTCACGGCGGTTGCGACGGAGCAGACGGCGAGGTCGGAGACGAGCTGTAGCAGTGGCGACGGCGGTGGGGATCTCCGACGGTGAGCGGCGAAGGCGAGGTCGGTGACGGAGCTTCGGGGCAAACGAGCGCTCGGGGCTCGGCTTGCTCGAAGGAGTGGGTGACGGCGGTGCTATAGGACACGTTAGTACGGTGCGAGGTCGATGGTGGCCGCGGTTACTCCGGTGAGGTGGCTGCGGCGGCGTCGGCCATGGTAGGGAGAAGGCGAGGGAGAGGCGATGGGGGAGAATGGCAATGTCTAGGGGCTCGGGGCGCGTCGAGGGAGGTCGGCCAGCTCATCCGCGGCGGGGCGGCAAGCTGCTGGCGCCGTGGCGAGCTCACGCTCGCCGGCGTCACCTCTCTGCCTGCTCTGGCGAGAGCAGGCAGCTGACTGGCGCGGGCCAGCACAGTGCTGGGCCGCCAGGTGGGCTGCCAGGTAAGTTTTCTGCCTTCTGTTCTTTTCTCTTTTTTTTATTTATTTCTGTACTGTGTTTTGAAATACTAAAAATACTATTTCATTTGGAAAAATCCTGAAAATATTCTGAGGCACCTTTGAGATTATTCCCAACAGCCTAAAAATACCTTCAAGATTATTTGGACATTTAAAAATATTTATAGCATTTAAAATGCCCAAATGCAAATACTTATGGCTTGTGCAAAAATCCAAGATGGCCTCCAAAAATATGAAACCATTTTCGGCAGAGGTTTTAGCCAAGACCAAAGGTGGTGAACATTTATGGAGGGCATTTCAGGTTCATTGGAAAAAAAAATTAGTAAACCCTAGTTGTTCTAGGGGGGTGCTGGGGGTTTTCTGGCATTCCCATTTCAGGTTTCTGTGAAATATAGACATGATGCAACACTCTGATGCATGAACTAACTAGGATGTGACAACCGCATTAGGCAAGATGACATGATGTAGAGGGATAAACTCAAGCAACATGATATAAACCCCATCTTTTTATCCTCGATGGCAACAATACAATATGTGCCTTGCTGCCCCTACTGTCACTGGTAAAGGACACTGCAAGATTGAACCCAAATCTAAGCACTTCTCCCATTGCAAGAAAGATCAATCTAGTAGGCCAAACTAAACCAATAATTCGAAGATACTTGCAAAGATATCAAATCATGCATATAAGAATTCAGAGAAGAACCAAATATTGTTCATAGATAATCTTGATCATAAACCCACAATTCATCGGATCTCGGCAAATACTCCGCAAAAGAATATTACATCGAATAGATCTCCAAGAACATCGAGGAGAACTTTGTATTGAGAACCAAAGAGAGAGAAGAAGCCATCTAGATAATAACTATGGACCCGAAGGTCTGAAGTAAACTACTCACGCATCATCGGAGAGGCTATGGTGTTGACGTAGAAGCCCTCCGTGATCGAATCCCCCTCCGGCAGATCACCAGAAAAGGCCCGAAGATGGGATCTCACAGGTACAGAAGGTTGCGGTGGTGGAAAAGTGGTTTCGTGGCTCTCCTGGATGTTTTTAGGGTATAAGAGTATATATAGGCAAAAGAAGTACGTCGACAGAGCTACGAGGGGCCCACGAAGGGGGCGCGCCTACCCCCCTGGGCGCGCCCTCCTACCTCGTGGCTGCCTTGTTGCGTCTCTGACTTCCACTCCAAGTCTCCTGGATTGCGTTTGTTCCAAGAAAGATCCTCGCGAAGGTTTCGTTCCGTTTGGATTCCGTTTGATATTCCTTTTCTACGAAACAATGAAATAGGCAAAAGACAGCAACTGGCACTGGGCCTCCGGTTAATAGTTTAGTCCCAAAAATAATGTAAAATAGCATATTAAAGCCCATTAAACATCCAAAATAGATAATATAATAGCATGTAACAATAAAAAATTATAGATACGTTGGAGACGTATCAGCATCCCCAAGCTTAATTCATGCTCGTCCTCGAGTAGGTAAATGACAAAAACAGAATTTTTGATGTGGAATGCTACCTAACATAATTTTCAATGTAATTTTATTTATTTGGCATGAATGTTCAGATCCGAAAGATTCAAGACAAAAGTTTAATATTGACATAAAAATAATAATACTTCAAGCATACTAACGAAGTAATTATGTCTTCTCAAAATAACATAGCCAAAGAAAGCTCATCCCTACAAAATCATATAGTTTGTCCATGATCCATATTCGTCACACAAAATGCTCAAATCATGCACAACCCTGATGACAAGCCAAGCAATTGTTTCATACTTTAGTATTCTCAAACTTTTTCAACTTTCACGCAATACATGAGCGCGAGCCATGGACATAGCACTATAGGTGGAAAAGAATGTGATGATGGAGGTTGTGTGGAGAAGACAAAAAAAAGAAAGTCTCACATCGACGCGGCTGATCAACGGGCTATGGAGATGCCCATTAATTGATGTCAATGCAAGGAGTAGGGATTGCCATGCAACGGATGCACTAGAGCTATAAATTTATGAAAGCTCAACAAAATAAACTAAGTGGGTGTGCATCCAACTTGCTTGCTCACGAAGACCTAGGGCATTTTGAGGAAGCCCATCGTCGGAATATACAAGCCAAGTTCTATAATGAAAAATTCCCACTAGTATATGAAAGTGACAAAATAAGAGACTCTCTATCATGAAGATCAGGGTGCTACTTTCAAGCACAAGTGTGGAAAAAGGATAGTAACATTGTCCCTTCTCTCTTTTTTCTCTCATTTTTTTGGGGCCTTCTTTTTTTGGCCTCTCTCTCTTTTTCTTTTTTTTATTTCCTCACACGGGATAATGCTCTAATAATGATGATCATCACACTTCTATTTATTTACAACTCAAGAATTACAACTCGATACTAGAACAAAATATGACTCTATATGAGTGCCTTCGGCGGTATACCGGGATGTGCAATGATCCAAGAGTGACATGTATAAAAAATTATGAGCGGAGGCTTTGCCACAAATACGATGTCAACTACATGATCATGCAAGGCAATATGACAATGATGAAGTGCGTCATAATAATAAACGGAACGGTGGAAAGTTGCATGGCAATATATCTCGGCATGGCTATGGAAATTCCATAATAGGTAGGTATGGTGACTGTTTTGAGGAAGATATAAAGAGACTTATGTGTGATAGAGCATATCATATCACGGGGTTTGGATGCACCAGCGAAGTTTGCACCAACTCTCAAGGTGAGAAAGGGCAATGCACGGTACCGAAGAGGCTAGCAATGATGGAAGGATGAGAGTGCGTATAATCCATGGACTCAACATTAGTCATAAAGAACTCACATACTTATTAAAAAATCTACAAGTCATCAAAACCAAGCACTACACGCATGATCCTAAGGGGATAGATTGGTAGAAAAAGACCATCGCTTGTCCCCGACCGCCACTCATAAGGAAGACAATCCAAGAACACCTCATGCTTGAAATTTGTTACACAACGGTTACCATACGTGCATGCTACATGACTTGCAAACCTCAACACAACTATTTCTCAAATTCAAAAATACTCAACTAGCATGACTCTAATATCACCATCTTCATATCTCAAAACAATCATCAAGTATCAAACTTCTCATAGTATTCAATGCACTCTATATGAAAGTTTTTATTATACCCATCTTGGATGCCTATCATATTAGGACTAATTTTATAGCCAAAGAAAATTACCATGCTGTTCTAAAAGACTCTCAAAATAATATAAGTGAAGCATGAGAGATCAATAATTTCTATAAAATAAAACCACCACCGTGCTCTAAAAAGGTATAAGTGAAGCACTAGAGCAAAATTATCTAGCTCAAAAGATATAAGTGAAGCACATAGAGTATTCTAATAAATTCCGAATCATGCGTGTCTCTCCCAAAAGGTGTGTACAGCAAGGATGATTGTGGTAAAATAAAAAGCAAAGACTCAAATCATACGAGACGCTCCAAGCAAAACACATATCATGTGGTGAATAAAAATATAGCCTCAAGTAAAGTTACCGATAGACGAAGACGAAAGAGGGGATGCCTTCCAGGGCATCCCCAAGCTTAGGCTTTTGGTTGTCCTTGAATTTTACCTTGGGGTGCCTTGGGCATCCCCAAGCTTAAGATCTTGCTACTCCTTATTCCAAAATCCATCAAATCTTTACCCAAAAACTTGAAAACTTCACAACACAAAACTTAAAAGAAAATCTTATGAGCTCCGTTAGTATAAGAAAACAAACTACCACTTTAAGGTACTGTAATGAACTCATTATTTATTTATATTGGTGTTAAACCTACTGTATTCCAACTTCTCTATGGTTCATACCCCCCGATACTAGCCATAGATTCATCAAAATAAGCAAACAACACACGAAAAACAGAATCTGTCAAAAACAGAACAATCTGTAGCAATCTGTATCAAACAAATACTAATGGAACTCCAAAAATTCTGAAATAAATTGGTGGACGTGCGGAATTTGTCTATTAATCATCTTCAAAAAGAATCAACCTAAAAGCACTCTCCAATAAAAAATGACATCTAATCTCGTGAGCGCAAAAGTTTCTATTTTTTTACAGCAAGATTGCAAAGACTTCACCCATGTCTTCCCAAAGGTTCTACTTGGCACAAAAACTAATTAAAACATAAAAAAAATCTAAATAGAGGCTAGATGAATTATTTATTACTAAACAGGAACAAAAAGCAAAGAGCAAAAATAAAATTGGGTTGCCTCCCAACAAGCGCTATCGTTTAACGCCCTTAGCTAGGCATTGATAATTTCAATGATGCTCACATGAAACACAAGATTTGAAGCACAAAGAGAGCATCTTAAAACACGTGACAAACACATCTAAGCCTACATACTTCCTATGCATAGGAATCTTATGGGAAAACAAATTATCAAGGCAAGCAAATACTAGCATATGCAAGGAAGCGGAAAGAAACAATAGCAATCTCAACATAACGAGAGGTAATTTAGTAACATGAAAATTTCTACAACCATATTTTCCTCTCTCATAATAATTACATGTGGGATCATATTCAAATTCAACAATATAGCTCTCACATAAAATATTCTCTACATGATCCACATGCATGCAAAGTTGACACTCTTCCAAAATAGTGGGATTAACATTAGCTAAAGTCATGACCTCTCCAAACCCACTTTTATCAAAAATTTCATAAGATTGAACATTCTCCAAATATGTGGGATCTAAAGTTGACACTCTTCCACTACAAAAAAAGACACATCCGTGACATTTTGGGCCGAACGAAAAAAAAATTCTGTCATACATATGACACTTCTATTACGATAATTGTGACAAAACCTGGTATCATCATAGATGTGGTGGGATCCTACTTCTATGACAAAAAATCATGACAGAAAATGGGCTTTTCATCCTGGGCGGGCCGGAGACGCAGCTGCATGACATTCTTTGGGCCGTCGATGACGGAAAAAACCGTGGTAGAAGCGAGGGGGAGGAAAATTTCGGGAGTTCCCAGTTACGGTGGGAGGTCGGGGGCCGAGCGATGCGCGTTTCTCTCGTACATGTACGCGCGTGTGTGCGAGGCGTTGGCTCTAACTGAACCCGAGCGAGGCGTTGGGCTCTAACTAAACCCGAGCGATTGCACTGCAGGCTATGCGTTACTGAACCCGAGCGATCCATCGATGGCTGTTAACTGAACCCGATCGAGCGATTCCTTCGCTATTGCTGC